>NW_023270387.1:38993217-39154126 GCF_011800145.1 Mirounga leonina
CCCAAAGCAACGGAATACACATTCTTCTCTAGTGCCCATGGAACATTCTCCAGAATAGATCACATCCTAGGTCATAGATCAGGTCTCAACTGGTACCAAAAGATTGGGATCATTCCCTGCCTATTTTCAGACCACAATGCTTTGAAACTAGAACTCAATCCCAAGAGGAAAGTCGGAAAGAACTCAAATACATGGAGGCTAAAGAGCATCCTACTGAAGAATGAATGGGTCAACCAGGAAATTAAAGAAGAATTTAAAAAATTCATGGAAACCAATGAAAATGAAAACACAACTATTCAAAATCTTTGGGATGCAGCAAAGGCAGTCCTAAGAGGAAAGTATATAGCAATACAAGCCTTTCTCAAGAAACAAGAAAGGTCTCAAGTACACAACCTAACCCTACACCTAAAGGAGCTGGAGAAAGAACAGCAAATAAAGCCTAAACCCAGCAGGAGAAGAGAAATCATAAAGATCAGAGCAGAAATCAATGAAATAGAAACTAAAAGAACAGTAGAGCAGATCAACGAAACTAGGAGCTGGTTCTTTGAAAGAATTAACAAGATTGATAAACCCCTGGCCAGACTTATCAAAAAGAGAAGAGAAATGACCCAAATCAACAAAATCATGAATGAAAGAGGAGAGATCACAACCAACACCAAAGAAATACAAACAATTATAAGAACATATTATGAGCAACTCTATGCCAGCAAATTAGATAACCTGAAAGAGATGGATGCATTCCTAGAGATGTATCAACTACCCAAACTGAACCAGGATGAAATAGAACACCTGAACAGACCTATAACCACTAAGGAAATTGAAGCAGTCATCAAAAATCTCCCAAAAAACAAAAGCCCAGGGCCAGATGGCTTCCCAGGGGAATTCTACCAAACATTTTAAGAAGAATTAATACCTATTCTTCTGAAACTGTTCCAAAAAATAGAAACGGAAGGAAAACTTCCAAACTCATTTTATGAGGCCAGCATTACCTTGATCCCAAAACCAGATAAAGACCCCATGAAAAAGGAGAATTACAGACCAATATCCCTGATGAACATGGATGCAAAAATTCTCACCAAAATACTAGCCAATAGGATCCAACAGTACATTAAAAGGATTATTCACCACGACCAAGTGGGATTTATCCCTGGGCTGCAAGGTTGGTTCAACATCCGCAAATCAATCAATGTGATACAGTACATTACCAAAGGAAAGAACAAGAATCATATGATCCTCTCAATAGATGCAGAAAAAGCTTTTGACAAAGTACAGCATCCTTTCTTGATCAAAACTCTTCAGAGTATAGGGATAGAGGGTACATACCTCAATATCATAAAAGCCATCTATGAAAAACCTACAGCGAATATCATTCTCAATGGGGAAAAGCTGAGAGCTTTCCCCCTAAGGTCAGGAACGCGGCAGGGATGTCCACTATCACCACTGGTATTCAACATAGTATTGGAAGTCCTAGCCACAGCAATCAGACAACAAAAAGAAATCAAAGGCATCCAAATTGGCAAAGAAGAAGTCAAACTCTCACTCTTTGCAGATGATATGATACTTTATGTGGAAAACCCAAAAGACTCCACCCCAAAACTGCTAGAACTCATACAGGAATTCAGTAAAGTGGCAGGATATAAAATCAATGCACAGAAGTCAGTGGCATTCCTATACACCAACAACAAGACAGAAGAAAGAGAAATTAAGGAGTCGATCCCATTTACAATTGCACCCAAAACCATAAGATAACTAGGAATAAATCTAACCAAAGAGACGAAGGATCTGTACTCAGAAAACTATAAAATACTTATGAAAGAAATTGAGGAAGACACAAAGAAATGGAAAAACGTGCCATGCTCATGTATCGGAAGACCAAATATTGTGAAGATGTCAATGCTACCTAGAGCAATCTACACATTCAATGCAATCCCCATCAAAATACCATCCACTTTTTTCAAAGAAATGGAACAAATCATCCTCAAATTTGTATGGAACCAGAAAAGACCCCGCATAGCCAGAGGAATATTGAAAAAGAAAAGCAAAGCCGGTGGCATCACAATTCCGGACTTCAAGCTCTATTACAAAGCTGTCATCATCAAGACACCATGGTACTGGCACAAAAACAGACACATCGATCAATGGAACAGAATAGAGAGCCCAGAAATGGACCCTCAACTCTATGGTCAACTAATCTTCGACAAAGCAGGAAAGAATGTCCAATGGAACAAAGACAGTCTCTTCAACAAATGGTGTTGGGAAAATTGGATAGACACATGCAGAAGAGTGAAACTGGATCACTTCCTTACACCACACACAAAAATAGACTCCAAATAGTTGAAAGACCTCAATGTGAGACAGGAGTCCATCAAAATCCTAAAGGAGAACACAGGCAACAACCTCTTTGACCTCAGCCGAAGCAACTTCTTCCTAGAAACATCGCCAAAGGCAAGGGAAGCAAGGGCAAAAATGAACAATTGGGACTTCATCAAGATAAAAAGCTTTTGCAAAGCAAAGGAAACAGTCAACAAAACCAAAAGACAACTGACAGAATGGGAGAAGATATTTGCAAATGACATATCAGATAAAGGGCTAGTATCCAAAATCTATAAAGAACTCATCAAACTCAACACCCAAAGAACAAAGAATCCCATCAAGAAATGGGCAGAAGACATGAACAGACATTTTTCCAAAGAAGACATCCAAATGGCCAACAGACATATGAAAAAGTGCTCAATATCGCTCAGCATCAGGGAAATCCAAATCAAAACCTCAATGAGATACCACCTCACACCAGTCAGAATAGCTAAAATTAATAAGTCAGGAAACGACAGATGTTGGCGGGGATGCGGAGAAAGGGGAACCCTCCTACACTGTTGGTGGGAATGCAAGCTGGTGCAGCCACTCTGGAAAACTGTATGGAGGTTCCTCAAAAAGTTGAAAATAGAGCTACCATACGACCCCGCAATTGCACTACTGGGTATTTACCCCAAAGATACAAAAGTAGGGATCCGAAGGGGTACGTGTACCCCGATGTTTATAGCAGCAATGTCCACAATAGCCGAACTGTGGAAAGAGCCAAGATGTCCATCGATAGATGAATGGATAAAGAAGGAGTGGTATATATATACAATGGAATATTATGCAGCCATCAAAAGGAATGAGATCTTGCCATTTGCAACAATGTGGATAGAACTGGAGGGTATTATGTTGAGTGAAATAAGTCAGACAGAGAAAGACATGTATCATATGATCTTACTGATATGAGGAATTCTTAATTGCAGGAAACAAACTGAGGGTTGCTGGAGTGGGGGGTGGGGTGGGTGGGATGGGGTGACTGGGTGATAGACACTGGGGAGGTTATGTGCTCTCGGAAGCCCTGTGAATTGTGCAAGACTGTTGAATCTCAGATCTGTACCTCTGAAACAAATAATGCAATATATGTTAAGAAAAAAAAAAAAGAAGAAGAAGGTAGCAGGAGGGGAAGAATGAAGTGGGGGAAATCGGAGAGGTAGACGAACCATGAGAGACGATGGACTCTGAAAAACCAACAGGGTTCTAGAGGGAGGGGGGTGGGAGGATGGGTTAACCTGGTGGTGGGTATTGAGGAGGGCACATTCTGCATGGAGCACTAGGTGTTATGCACAAACAATGAATCATGGAACACTTCATCTAAAACTAATGATGTAATGTATGGGGATTAACATAAGAATAAAAAAAAATAGGGATTATCGATTTAGGTTGCCATGATGGATATTTACAGACAGTTAATCCTCCTGCCCTCCTTTTCATCATTTCTACCAAAAAATTAATACGTCCTTGTTCCCTTTAGCACTTGCTGAATCACGGTATACAAGGTCATTAGAGCACTGTCCCTGTGGATATGTGTTCCCATCACAGTACTTGAGCAATCCTTCCATGCTTTCTAGAAAATCTCTTCTCTGCCATATTCTTTCCCAGCTACCACTCCTAAGTTACTGTTCAAACCCTCCTCAGTGGCAAAGGTGTTTATAATGCTTTTCATAATGGCAAAAGACTTCTAGTAATCTCTAATTGTCTGTCAGTCCTACTACTGCATGCCTGGATCACTTACTTGCAGGTGTCTGAGGTCACTATAAAACCCAGGTTTCTCATGTCAGATGGATATTCTTTATCTTCATGAACAGTCAGGCACTGTCACTTGCATACATTTTGGCATTAGTTCCAACATTTAATAAAGAATAGAACGAATCCAGCAGAAGAACACATCATTACAAGGGCTCATCAGCAGACAGACTTTATAGATGGAATGCTAATGTCCGTTGGCTGCGAGTGTAGCTACTGTCTGATCTTTTAACTCCCATTGGCTGAAAGCAAACACTCATACTCAGAGCCACCAATAGGTTAAAAGAATAGGTTGTCCTACTTCTTTCTCTCCTGCCCTTCCTCCCTCCCTTCCTGCCTCTCTCCCTCTGTCTCCCTCTCCCTATATGTCAGTTTACCTATCTATGTATAATTTAAGAAAATTTTAGAGAAAACAGTGCTATAAAAAAATCAGAGTTGTTTAAAAACGTATTTAAAAAGAGATACACTCAATGGGGGTGCCTGGGTGGCTCAGTCGGTTAAGCATCTGCCTTCAGCTTAGGTCATGATCTCAGGGTGCTGGGATCGAGTCCCACCTCAGGCTCTCTGCTCCGTGGGGAGTCTGCTTCTTCCTCTCCCTCTGCCCCCCACCCCGCGCCTCATGCTCTTTCTCTCACTCACTCTCTCTCTAATAAATAAAAAAATCTTAAAAAAAAAAGATACACTCAAAAATATTTGTTGCACATTTCTTAGGCATGTACTTGTGACCAGTTCCTGCTAGGCACGGTCCCAGGTGAGGAACATAAAAGGCAAACACACAATGACCATGGTCTAAAAATTGTTTTTGTTGCAAAAAAGTTAATGTAGCCTGCAACTAACTTTTTTTCTCCCCTATAGTTCTTCAGATCCTGCCTCTGTTCTTTAATTCGGTTGCCAGTTATTCACTTTCCCTCTTTCATATGATGTGCGCTACCAAGAAAAACAAAGGGAAAATGCATTACTAAATTTCAGAGAAACATCTACGTGCATGTGAGTAACATCCAAATACTGCCGTGCTAACATAACTAATGTTCACTTCCCCTCATTCAAAAAGTTTTGCTTCTTCCTCCTTTAATGTCGTTCATAAATTTGGTCTCCAGGGACTGCAGGCTGCTGTTAATTACGCATATCAAGTCCCGCTGTGCCAGAGGAAACTTAATTATTCTAATTTTCAAGGTCACAGACATATCCAAAGGTGCTAGTTTGACAGTCCAGAGAATAACGCTAGCTCAAGGGAATCAGAGGCAGGACGTGTTATGGAAGACTGGTTACAACCTTATCCACGACGCTGTGCTGAACGTTCACCAGCCTCCCAACCCGAATTAAATGGCTTAGGACAAGCTCCCCCAGAGTGACCGGGACAATGAACCTGGCCATAAATAGGAAACACTTCTTCACCACATTAGGGGGGCAACTCTCTTTTCTAAGTCCCTCAAGCTTCCTGACAGGCCAGTGCTGACAAGGTCTCTTTCAGAACCACTTAAACCTTCCCGCTTATCCACTGGGGTTTCACCCATGAGGACAGGAAAGAGAAAAAGTAGGAAACAAAGTACTCAGCAGAATTTTAAATAAAAGCTGTTCTACAATTGCTGAGAAAACTATTTGCAGGGTAAATTTCAAGATACTGACCAGCAGGGATTGGGATTCTATTTTAAAACTTCTTGGCTTCTTGAGGAAGCCCAAGTTTAGAGGATTTTCGATATTACAACTAAAATGGGCCATACTGAAGGACCCATTTCTAAACAATGTAAACCTATCTCGTTAATAAATATTTCAAGTACATAAGCTATAAAACGTGTATTATCAGTTTATCAGAACCACAAAGGCAAAGGATATTTTTGGTTCCTAAAATCATCACCTAAAAGGTAAGTAGAGTTCGGGATCTCATGGCTTCTGGAATACAACGTCTGATTCACAGGAAGAAGACACCACTCCAAATTCCCGTGTCTGACTCTGGGTACAAGATTTACCTCTTTCCTCCTTACTTTCCAAATCTTGCAGTTGCTAATTATTTCCAGCCGTGTATGGTTCATAAAGCCTGTATGGGAACCAGAGGCTGTGACAGTATGTCTCCTTCAGGACCTCTATGTAGCTCATTCAGAACGATCTTCCAGGAAGTCGCCTAGCAGGACTGCACCCATAAATCCCTCCATACACACACACACTCTCCCAAACACACACACAGCCACAAGGAAGCCAAACTCTGAATATGAATACAATTTGAGAGCAGGGTTCCAAGCCTGCAGAAAGCTATGTAAGCTGTCCTTAAAGAAAATGCCATTGAGCCATCCAATTCCAAAAGTTTAAAAATGCAGTTAAAATTTTTAAATATTAAACACTTTGAAGAAGGAGTTTGTTTTAAAAACAAGGCCTCAAGGGACACCTGGGTGGCTCAGTCAGTTAAGCATCCAACTCTTGATTTCGGCTCAGGTCATGATCTCAGGGTCATGAGATGGGGCCCCACGTCGGGCTCCACACTGGGTATGGAGTCTGCTTAAGATTCTCTCTCTCCCTCCACCCCCGCCCCATGCACATGCACACCCTCTCTCTCTCGCAAAAAAAAAAAAAAAACAAAACAAACAAAAAACACAAAAAAACCCATGAACAAAAACAAAAAACAAAAATCCCCACAAACAAACAAACAAACAAACAAACCCAAGCCCTCAAGAAGGTTAGCAGGCCCTCAGCTGGCCCACCAATGCTGAGTACATCAGGGCAGGTAGGAATTATGCAGAGAGTTCTCGCAGCCCCTAGCATGGGGAAGGAAGCTGGTTTCCAAAGTCAGTGGTCTGAAAGCAAGTTTATCAGGACACGGACTCTGGTGTCCCACCAGGTCAGAGTCAGTTTTAGGAGGAAGAAGTCCAGTGGCCAGGATATCTTCATGAGAAGAAAGTGACCCATACCGTGAAAGACAAGGCCACTAGAACTTTCAACAGAGAGTTAACAAAAGTACAGAGGTTTTAGCAAAACTAGGGGAGAAAAAAACCTGCCTATCATTCTTGGATAGTTTATGTAAAATCTTGTTTTGGATTCTAGAAGATAAATGACCTTTCACGGCTCTTTCGTCGGTCAACATTCTAATTTTTCATTTGGAGAAAAGCTCTCACTCAGTCTACTGTGGAAGAGTGCAAAAACGATATTCAAATTTCAGCTCCACTGCTATGGAGCTGTTAAAGATTTTTGCAAGTTACTGGGTTTCTCCGTGCTCCCGTTTCCTCATCTGAACTTTCCTCCACACTGCTTTTCATAAAGACATATTTTCCGTAAACAAACTCCTGGCCTCTCTCCAACACTTGACTCATTCCATTCAGCTCCAGGAGGGGTGATTTACTGGCTTAGTACATATGGGGAGAATAACTAGGCAAGCTCCATTCAGCTCCATACTTCTTCCTCTTGGGAATAAGCTGCCCACAGGGAAGCCCATTTTGACGGCCCGACCCAGAGTTCAGATACAGCTGGGGTCTGGGAGCAGGTGAGGAGGCTCCCACTGATGTTGTAACTGGTGTGTACATCTGCCTAATTTGGGATTCAACCTTTGCAAGCTCATTTGGCTCTGACACTGTCTTACACCTGCCAACTTCCCTTCTTCACAATGAAGCTGATGTTTTGGCCTCCATGTTTGCTCTTTTGCTTTCTTTCTTAGATTGTTCAAAACTCAGGCTGAGACGGTGGGTCTCCCTCAGGCAGCCTCAACAATCTGCAAAACAGGGACCAGGATGTTGCAAGGATAAACGAGGAGGCATGTAAAACTGCCTAGCATTAAGTCCCACCCAGTGTAAAAATCCCAGTACATGTTGGCCGAATAGAATCTTGTACTCCTCGCTGAACAGGTGACCTGAGTGGGCCCGGCGCCAGTGTGCCAGCCAGCCACACACATTTCCAGATTCAAGACAGAGGCTGGCTCCTGAGCAACTCCACGCTGCCCCTGGGAACTGCCTGGGTAGCAACGTCTGTGAGCCTTGTAGTACATTCTGGAGTAACAGCATGAAAAACTTAGCAGAATTCAGAGATCAGTGGCTCTACACTGGGCTTAGTGACAAGTCGAATCCCTGAGACTCTGAATGCAAAAGAGCAGAGAGAAAGGAAGCGTGAAAGCACAGTCGTGTTCTGCCAACACACTTTCAGCAGGCAGCAAGGACAAGAAATTAATGAAGGTGGAGGGACAGACCTGCCCCAAACTCCAGCTGTGGTTAGATGAATTCATCACAGAACACAAGAAATGCAATTGGAATCCAGAGCAAACACCTTTGCTAAGAACTAGTTGGTATTCTAATCTCAGAAGTGTGGGGACTGTTTAAATTTTTATCCTGCCTACAAATGTGTTCCTTGCTACCCAGGCCTATCAGAGTACAGATTTTGCCTCTTAAAGATCGGTAAGGATGATAAACAATTCCTAATATATAAAGTAACTGTGCCCACAACTGTAATTTAATAACAGAACAGGCTCAGGACTTATCATTCATAATGTCATAAATTTATCTGCCCCCGGAAAATCAGAAACCTCTTAAATAAAAATGCACATAAATCCAGGTGCAATCATGAAAAAAAAGAAAAAGAGAGGAAAAGAAAAAATCTTGGCAACAGCAAAAGCGACCGTTCAAGGCCCTCTGAAGGTAGGTAGATGATAACAGCTAACATATACTGAATGCTTTTTTTTTTTTTTTTGCCATATATTGTCCTAAGCAGTTTGGTAAATTAATTTACTTAATCTTCACAACAACCCTAGAAGGTAAGTGCTATTTTTATCCCCACTTTACATTTAAAGGAATTGGCCGCAGGAAAGCAAACGGACTTGTCCAAGGTCATGCAACTAAGGGGCTGACCCAGGAGTCGAACCCGGGCCATGTGGTCCCAGAATGCCTTCATTGGACCCCCTTCCACAAGCCCTCCCCCCAACTCTAGAATGAACTTCTACAGCTTCAAGTTGATGTGAACCTATTTCTGAATCCTGCCTTCCAGTCACTGTGTCTGCAAGATTTTATAACGTATCCACCCTTCAGCAAACGTAAAACTACTCTAGGTAGGCCTGCATATCCTCCCCTCCGATGCTCACGGGATTAGCCTTGGATGAAAGAAGCCATTCTGGTTCTTTTCTTTCCACTTTTCCTCCAGAAACATTTCCACATCCCTGACTAGTGGTCCTGGCTCACGGCAGTAGATGGACACACTGACACGAACACACGTGTTCGGGTAACATACACAGGGAAACCTCACCCAGATTCACCGAAAGAAGAGTGCTTCGGTCACTTTCCAAGTAGGACCAGACTCATTGTAAGACTCTCACATACATGTGTTACCTTGCTTCATACAATGACTGTATTTTATTTTATTTTATTTTATTTATTTATTTATTTTTAAAGATTTTATTTATTTATTTGACACAGAGAGAGAGACAGTGAGAGAGGGAACACAAGCAGGGAGAGTGGGAGAGGGAGAAGCAGGCTTCCCTGCTGAGCAAGGAGCCCAATGCGGGGCTCGATCCCAGGACCCTGGGATCATGACCTGAGACGAAGGCAGGCGCTTAACCGACTGAGCCACCCAGGCGCCCCCAATGACTGTATTTTAGATTGCGGTAAATCAAACTTGCATTACAACGCTGCTGAGCTGTTCCTGGGTATTTAGTGGGTCGGGCTGGCACCACCTTTACTTTGCCATCTAATCTCTTCCTCCAAGTAGGTATTCTTTTTTTTTTTAAGATTTTATTTATTTGCGAGAGAGACAATGAGAGACAGAGAGCGTGAGAGGGGGGAGGGTCAGAAGGAGAAGCAGACTCCCCGCTGAGCAGGGAGATGCGGGACTTGATCCTGGGACTCCAGGATCATGACCTGGGCCGAAGGCAGTCGCTTAACCAACTGAGCCACCCAGACGCCCCCAAGTAGGTATTCTTGTCCCCACTTTGGAGAAAAGAAAACTGGGATTCAAAAAGGTTAAGTAGCTTCCCCTGTAGTGACTCGGGGAGTGAACAATAGAGGAGCAAGGATATTAGTCCAAATCTGCGTAATTCTGAAATACATGCTTGAAACCACTGCCTATAGTTGTATATTCATATACACATAGAGCATTAAAACAGATTTGTTTTTCAGTATGACAAGCTCTGCAGATTGAGAGAAGAATTTTAGAGTAAGCGTAATCCACTTCGGAAGGCTTGCAATCTAGGTGACTTTAAGAGACAGAAAGCATGGGGCGCCTGGGTGGCTCAGTCGTTAAGCATCTGCCTTCGGCTCAGGTCATGGTCCCAGGGTCCTGGGATAGAGCCCTGCATCGGGCTCCCTGCTCAGCGGGAAGCCTGCTTCTCCCTCTCCCACTCCCCCTGCTTGTGTTCCCTCTCTCGCTGTGTCTCTCTCTGTCAAATAAATAAATAAAAAATCTTAAAAAAAAAAAAAAAAAGAGAAAGCATGGACGGTGCCAAGGCATGAGACTGTAAATCCAGATCTATCAGCTCAAGGGACCATGTGCAGATATTTACTTTGATGACTACCTAGAACTACTTGGAACTATGTAAAAAACTAAATAGGAGAAGTATATATGCTAATCTGCAATGATACAAAAATGCCAGGAGGTCGAAGACGAGAATATAGGAGGCAAAAGAAAAATAGCTTTTGTGTCGGGATGAGATTATGAATACTGTTGATGGACATGTAGCTATCTTTTATAATGTTATACATGAGAAGATTATTACAAAACCCACTATAGTCAGGGAAATCATAGTGTATTACTTTTTTGTAAGTGAAAACAAGAGAACTGTGAAAAGGGACCAATTACCCTACAAACATCTATTTCTTTTTTTTTTTTTTTTGGTTATTTTTATTTTTTTCTTTAAAGTCCATTGATCGTCACAAAAACCCAGGAAATGCAACTAAGGAGAAAACAAATGTCCAACCAAGATCTAAGAACCCAGAGCTATGGAGGAGACGTGGCACTGGACTGCTGGGTGTGCGGGAGGGGGCGGGAGGGGTGGTGCCCACGGGGCAGCTGGCCATGGGAGATGCAGGAGGGAGATGAGGCTGCCGGCCAGGTGGGCGGTTATGTTAATCACTGCACGATGACGGCGTTGAGCAGGTTGGCTTCCTTCAGGGTCTAACTCTCATCAGCCAGCTCTTTGTTCGGGAAGGTAGTCATGAGGACAAAGCTGGTGGCAGCCATGGCCGGCCGGGCGTCCACGATGAAGAGTCGGATGTCGCTGATCCTGTGGCTGTGGTTGAACTTCTGCACCAGCCTCCCGCCGTCGGCGAGCCAAATCTGGATGTTTGTGGTGGGCTGGGACTCGTCGATTGAGACGGAAGAGCTGGCTTTGGCTTCGTTTTCCGCCTGCTGCGCTGGAGAGCTGGTATTCAACACCTGGGGGGCCATGCTGCCCAGTTTCTGACCCTCTCCAGTGAAGGCTTTGAAGGCTCCCTTGGGTTTCACAAAATCCTCATCCCGATGGTCTTCCATGTCCAAATTCACCTGCCCACCGTGAGCTAACCTCCATAGCTCGGCTGGCACCTCCCCTCTGCGAATCGACTCCAGAAACTGGGCATTGGATGCGTCTTGGTAGCTTCTGAGTTCACCATTGTCCAGGCTGAACCCACTCTTCCAGAGCTTCAACACTACATGAACATCCTGGCCAGAATGCTGCCTCCTTTCTCCTGCCACGTAGGCAGACTCTTCTTCCGGTGCTGCCCCAAGACGATAGCCACCCCCTGCAAACGGTCTTGGTTTACTGGCTTCTCCAGGGCTCTTGGTCACTCGCTCCACAGCTACAGCTCCATGTTCCTTGGCACCTTTAAAGAGATCATCCACCATCTCGTTGGGACTTTTCTTCTTGGGAGGGCCAACAATATGCTGTCCACTTCTCTATGAGCCCCTGGCATAAAACCTCTGGCCCTCTTCCTCCTCTTCCTCCTCATCTTGGTCATGAATGAGGTCTCTGAAGGATGTCACCCTATTATCGCTGGGGGCTGTGCCTCTGGACACTGAATTGGGGGTTGCCTGCGAAATGGTCACAATGTCTTCGTCCCCTCCATCCTCATAAAAGTTCGCTAGGGCGATCTGCAGGTCCCAGCCGGCCGACTCGAGGAAGAAGCGGGCCTGGTCCTCCTCGGCCCCAGTCACCGCCACGAACTCCCTCACCGCGTCCTGTCACTCCGCTGCCATCTTCGCCCTGTGTGCCGCCTCTACAAACATCTATTTCTATCTAATATCTAATATCATTTCTGGCTTTGGCATTTTGATCGGGAAGCTTGTTCTAACCTGATATTGGTTAGGAAACAAAAATCAAGCTTGCTAGAATTAGGTCTGAAAGAGTATTAAAAAAATTTTAGAAAAGGGCTCAGGCAGGAGTCACCAGGTAAGGTCAGGGTCAGTAGGGAAGAATAACTTATTAAGTGCATGGGCTCTGGAGTCAAAATGATTCTGCCACTTCCTGGCCCAGGGACGCTGGGAGAGCTACCCAACACCTATGACCTGGCTTCACTTTCCCCATCTGTAAAGCCTAGATAGCGGCACATCTCACGGGGATGTTTTAAAATTATGAATATAAGCACTTAGTATTATTCCTGACACATGTCAGTTATTATTTTAACATTGACTTTTCGTGGGTTTTTTTTCTTCTAGCCTGATCTTAACTTGTTGGGCTAGAGATCAGTGACTTCAGGTCAATGAAATGTCTTGTGTATATATGGCTACACAAGTGAATTCCCCCAAGAGGCTGATTAGTGTATTCATAAGGAGGAATGGGTAGCAAACAAATGAATTAGAAGTTCAATTTACACTTCAATTGTGAACCCCACAATTTGTTAGCATCAGACCTTTTGCCCTAACAGCAGGTTTTAAAAAGAGAAAATACTGATTAACCTTGGGTCATTACTACAAAACACTGAACAGTGAAATTCCACCTCTAATTGTGAAAGTCATTCCCAGTATCCTTAACACTCTCATCTTGAAATGTCTACTGAAGGAAAAAGACCTGAGGAAACAATCACAGACCAGAAGTATGAACGAGCTCCTAGTTGGTGGCATTACAGGTAATTTTCCTTGTTGAAGATAATATGTACATACACATGCACATACTGCACCCATGGATGCATAAAAACAAATGTGAGGCCATTCTCAACCTGAAGTATCATCAGAATCACAGATAGACTTAAACATTCCTGTCCCCTGTCCCAGAGATCCAACTTACGAATCATACTTATGGATCAGAATTTCTATGAAATTTTGGGATGCCTGGGTGGCTCAGTCAGTTAAGTGTCTATCTTCAGCTCAGGTCATGATCTCAGGTTTGGGGATTAAGCCCCACCTCCCGCTCCCTGGTCAGTGGGGAGTCTGCTTCTCCCTCTCCCTCTGCCCCTCCCCCTGCTTGTGCCTTTTCTCTCTTGCGCTCTCTCAAATAAATGAAATCTTAAAAAAAAAAAAAAAAAAAGAATTTCTGTGAAATTTTAAAAAGATACTCAGATGATTCTAAGGATCAGCCAGGTTGGATCATTACTGACCCATGCGGGATATCTTCCTTTACTCTGAATAAGGAGCTTCAGCCACCCAGACAGTAGATGAAAGATTTGTTTTCCCTCCCTGAAAGGTCCTCAACTTAAATTTTACTAGAATCTCCTGCAAAGTTTTGAAAAACACAGCCATCCAGGCCCCGTCCCCAGTAATTCTGACCCCACCACTCTGGGATGGTGTCCTGAGCATGGAATTGTTGAAAAGAGGAAAGTAATTCTAAAATGCAGCCACACATGAGAGCCACTGACTCAAAACAGTGTATCAGTTTACTAGAGCTGCTACAACAAAGTAGCACAGACTGGCTTCCACAATACATTTTCTTTTCTCACAGTCTGGAAGCTGGGAAGTCCAAGATCAAGGTGTCAGCACAGCTGGTTTCTTCTGAAGCCTTTCTCCCTCAATTGTAGTTGGCCATCTTCACACTGTCTTTCCTTTATGTGCATCTGAGTCTAAATTTCCCCTTTTTATAAAGACACCATTCAGTTTGTACTAGGGACAATCTCAATGGCCCCGTTTTAATTTAATTAGCTTTGAAGACCCTATCTCTCAATACAGTTATATTCTGAGATACTAGAGGTTAGGACTTCAACATATGAATGGGGTTGGGGGAGCAGAATTCAGCCCATAACAGGTTGTGACTTTTGAAATTATATTGTGTGCCATCAGAGTGGTAGAACCTTTTCCTTCTAAGAGAGAAGCCATTGAAAGGGTGCAGTCATTACATTTCAATTATGTCGTTTCTGCCAATTTCTTGTCAATGTGTCTTTGAGAAGGGAAAGGGCTTGTTCATTGACAGATGTCATAGTGAGATATACGGAGCAGTCTTCTCCGACCTGCTCTGTAAAACTGCATCATCCATTCTTTTTTTTTTTTTAAGATTTTATTTATTTATTTGAGAGAGAGCACATGAGAGGGGGGAGGGTCGGGAGGGTCAGAGGGAGAAGCAGACTCCCTGCTGAGCAGGGAGCCCGATGCGGGACTCGATCCCGGGACTCCAGGATCATGACCTGAGCCGAAGGCAGTGGCTTAACCAACTGAGCCACCCAGGTGCCCTGCATCATCCATTCTTAAAATCAGTGTGATTCTAAGCAATAACACAAACTATATTTTGCGTTGTTTTTTCCAATAATATTCATTAACACATTAAAGTATTTTTCTTCTTGGGACCTTGGAGGACATTTTCCCCCTATGTTTGAGATGGACATTAACAATTAGCTATGTTTCATTCTTTCTTCTCATGACAAAAATGTTATTTCATTTATTTATCAAATTTCAATATAGCACCCCCACTGTACAGGACACTGGTTCAAGCTTTTTTGCAAATAGATTAACTCACAGTGTAAGCTCCGTATTTCACATGTAGAGCAATGAATGCAGATAAAGAATCAACTGTTTGGTAGAAAAAATGTCAGACTTTGAATCAGAAGTTCAAGTTTTAAGTTATATGATGCATAGGAAACTATGTCTTTAAAAAAGGCTATGTGGGGAGCCTGGGTGGCTCAGTCGCCTGAGTGTCCGACTCTTGATTTCTGCTCTAGTCATGATCTCAGGGTTGTGAGATCGAACCCAGCATCAGGCTCTGAGCTCAGCAGCCAGTCTGCTTGAGATTCTCTCCCTTTCTCTCTCTGTCCCTTCCCCCTGCTCTCTCTCTCTCCCTCTTAAATAAAGTAAATAAAAATAAATCTTTTTTTTTTAAGAAGTTACATTTCCTCATGTATGAAATCAATGATCTCACTGAGGTGTTTTAAGTATTATGAAGAAATGTGGAAATTAGATACTAACACATAAAATCACTTCATAAAATATAATAGAATAAACAATTCCTAACTCTTTTTTCATCTTCTGCTCCTTCTTCTTCTCATACCACCAACATCAGTAAGACACTCTGGAACAAGGGATTAAAAGTAAGGAGCTCATTGAGAGATAGCCCTCTGCCCACATACAATGGATTGATTTCTCACAAAAGCCCTTCTGGAAATATCTCAAAATGTAATGTTTTAGAACAAAAATAAAATACATGCTTCCTGCTAGCCTGGCCTTGGTGGCTTGAAATATTAACTGGACAACTCTCATGTGTAAGAGTCCACATGTCTATTCATCTTTGGTTTTCAACTTCTGTCCTCAGGGCCAAGTCAAAGGCTTAAATCATAAACTGGCAACAGTTCAAAGGACTCCAGGAGAACCTGAACATTTCTATAAAAACAAAATAAAAAAAAAACACGCTGTGTTAAGTTGTTAGAACAAAACACATATGCCAGGGATTTTCTCAGTAGCTCCGCAAACATTTGACCATACTGTGCATGCAGCATGCACTTGGGGACTTTCGGCTACTGACAACCCAGCTCTGCTTCCCAACAGCTGTGCCAAATTAGGAAAGCTTATTTTTAGAAACCATAAACTAGAAAGAACCTCTCTTCTGTCAAAAGACTGGTTTGCTCACATGATTTGCCTCTTACTGATGAAGGAGATTTCAGAATCACATCTCTAGGTTTGAAAACACAAACTCGTGCGAACATACAAGACATGAAAATATTTCTTGCCTAAACCTTTTAAACAGTAATGTTTACAATTACAATAAAATAAAAAAGGACACAAGAGAGGAATCAACTTCTGGCAGGTCCATCGAGAGCCAGCCCCTTAATTGTGTTTGCACATGGCTATAGAGTTTTCAAAGGGTGTTTATATATATCACACTCTTTCATTTGTGACTAGAAATATTTTTTGAAAATAGAAAAGAAAGTGTCATCTCCATTTTATTTTATTTTTTTTTAAAGATTTTATTTATTCATTTGACAGAGAGAGACACAGCAAGAGAAGGAACACAAGCAGGGGGAGTGGGAGAGGGAGAAGCAGGCCCCCTGCTGAGCAGAGAGCCCAATGTGGGGTTCAATCTCAGGACCCTGGGATCATGACCTGAGCCGAGGGCAGACACCCAATGACTGAGCCACCCAGGGACCCCTCATCTCCATTTTAAAGGATGCTGAGGGTTGGTGGGGTTGAGCACCTTAGTTCAAGTATCTCAGCTAAAAGGTAGCATCCAGGGAAAACTGAACCTCAGGATTTTTAAAGATGCAGCTTGAGTTTCTTTTGACTACATGAGACATGGACAAGTACCTGATGAACTTCATCAGAGAAGGGGGATGCATCCTGGTTTTTGGTTCAGTGGTGTGAAAATATGGCCACCCCCGGTACCTGGTAGCAGACAGATAGAAACATATTAAGGCACATTACATGCAGGTGGATGGGTTGTTGCCTTAGCGTTTTGTTTGCGTGCACCACCCCGGCGTTAGGGCCGGGTCGCTTTAAAGGCTTTCTGGTTAACTTTAACAGCCATAGCACCAGCTCTTCGCAGACGGAAGTAACATGACAGGGATCTCAACCACAGTTGCTCATTAGAGTCAGAATGTCTGGAATTGGAATGTGGGTGTTAAAATAAAAAATTTTATTTATTTGGGGGCGGAGCAAGATGGCGGAGGAGTAGGAGACCTGGATTTCGTCTCCTCTCAGGAATTCAGCTGGATAGGGATCAAACCATTCTCAACACCTACAAACCCAACAGGAGATCGAAGAAAAGAAGAGCAACAACTCTCTCATCAGAAAAGCGACCACTTTCTAGAAGGTCTTTTCTGATTTGTTTAGAGTATATTTTCTGGGGACGTGGTTACTCTGCTAGCATTTTGTTCTCTCATTAATCTATTCTCCTCTGCACAAAATGACGAGACGGAAAAAATCACCTCAACAAAAAGAACAAGAGGCAGTACCGACTGCCAGGGACCTACTCAATACGGACATTAGTACGATGTCAGATCTAGAGTTCAGAATCATCACTTTAAAGATACTAGCTGGGCTTGAAAAAAATATGGAAGTTATTAGAGAAACCCTTTCTGGAGAAGTAAAAGAGCTAAAATCCAACCAAGTAGAAATCAAAAAGGCTATTAATGAGGTGCAATCAAAAATGGGGGCACTAACTGCTAGAATAAATGAGGCAGAAGAGAGAATCAGTAATATAGAAGATGAAATGATGGAAAATAAAGAAGCTGAGAAAAAGAGAGATAAACAACTACTGGATCACGAGGACAGAATTCGAAAGATAAGCGATACCATAAGACGAAACAACATTAGAATAATTGGGATCCCAGAAGAAGAAGAAAGAGAGAGAGGGGCAGAAGGTATAATGGAGCAAATGAGAGCAGAGAACTTCCCTAATTTGGGGAAAGAAACAGGCATGAAAATCCAGGAAGCACAGAGAACCCCTCTCAAAATCAATAAAAATAGGTCAACACCCCAACATCTAATAGTAAAACTTACGAGTCTCATAGACAAAGAGAAAATCCTGAAAGCAGCTCGGGAGAAGAGATATGTAACCTACAAGGGTAGAAACATTAGATTGGCAACAGATCTATCCACAGAGACCTGGCAGGCCAGAAAGGACTGGCAGGATAGATTCAGAGCACTAAATGAGAAAAATATGCAGCCAAGAATACTCTATCCAGCTAGGCTGTCATTGAAAATTGAAGGAGAGAGAAAAAGCTTCCAGGACAAACAAAAACTAAAGGAATTTGCAAACACAAAACCAGCCCTACAGGAAATCTTGAAAGGGGTCCTCTAAGCAAAGAGAGACCCTAAAAGCAACATAGACCAGAAAGGAATACAGACAATATACGGTAACAGTCACCTTACAGGCAATACAATGGCACTAAATTCCTATCTTTCAATAGTTACCTTGAATGTAAATGGGCTAAATGCCCCAATCAAAAGACACAGGCTAACAGACTGGATTAAAAAACAAGATCCATCGATATGCTGTCTGCAAGAGACTCATTTTAGACCCAAAGACACCCCCAGATTGAAAGTGAGGGGGTGGAAAACCATTTACCATGCTAATGGACACCAAAAGAAAGCTGGGGTGGCAATCCTTATATCAGACAAATTAGATTTTAAACCAAAGACTGTAATAAGAGATGAGGAAGGACACTATATCATACTTAAAGGATCTATCCAACAAGAAGATCTAACAATTGTAAATATCTATGCCCCTAACATGGGAGCAGCCAATTATATAAGGCAATTAATAACAAAAGCAAAGAAACACATCGACAACAATACAATAATAGTGGGGGACTTTAACATCCCCCTCACTGAAATGGACAGATCGTCTAAGCAAAAGATCAACAAGGAAATAAAGACTTTAAATGACACACTGGACCAAATGGACTTCACAGACATATTCAGAACATTCCACCCCAAAGCAACGGAATACACATTCTTCTCTAGTGCCCATGGAACATTCTCCAGAATAGATCACATCCTAGGTCATAAATCAGGTCTCAACCGGTACCAAAAGATTGGGATCATTCCCTGCCTATTTTCAGACCACAATGCTTTGAAACTAGAACTCAATCCCAAGAGGAAAGTCGGAAAGAACTCAAATACATGGAGGCTAAAGAGCATCCTACTGAAGAATGAATGGGTCAACCAGGAAATTAAAGAAGAATTTAAAAAATTCATGGAAACCAATGAAAATGAAAACACAACTATTCAAAATCTTTGGGATGCAGCAAAGGCAGTCCTAAGAGGAAAGTATATAGCAATACAAGCCTTTCTCAAGAAACAAGAAAGGTCTCAAGTACACAACCTAACCCTACACCTAAAGGAGCTGGAGAAAGAACAGCAAATAAAGCCTAAACCCAGCAGGAGAAGAGAAATCATAAAGATCAGAGCAGAAATCAATGAAATAGAAACTAAAAGAACAGTAGAACAGATCAACGAAACTAGGAGCTGGTTCTTTGAAAGAATTAACAAGATTGATAAACCCCTGGCCAGACTTATCAAAAAGAGAAGAGAAATGACCCAAATCAACAAAATCATGAATGAAAGAGGAGAGATCACAACCAACACCAAAGAAATACAAACAATTATAAGAACATATTATGAGCAACTCTATGCCAGCAAATTAGATAACCTGAAAGAGATGGATGCATTCCTAGAGATGTATCAACTACCCAAACTGAACCAGGATGAAATAGAACACCTGAACAGACCTATAACCACTAAGGAAATTGAAGCAGTCATCAAAAATCTCCCAAAAAACAAAAGCCCAGGGCCAGATGGCTTCCCAGGGGAATTCTACCAAACATTTCAAGAAGAATTAATACCTATTCTTCTGAAACTGTTCCAAAAAATAGAAACGGAAGGAAAACTTCCAAACTCATTTTATGAGGCCAGCATTACCTTGATCCCAAAACCAGACAAAGACCCCATCAAAAAGGAGAATTACAGACCAATATCCCTGATGAACATGGATGCAAAAATTCTCACCAAAATACTAGCCAGTAGGATCCAACAGTACATTAAAAGGATTATTCACCACGACCAAGTGGGATTTATCCCTGGGCTGCAAGGTTGGTTCAACATCCGCAAATCAATCAATGTGATACAGTACATTACCAAAGGAAAGAACAAGAATCATATGATCCTCTCAATAGATGCAGAAAAAGCTTTTGACAAAGTACAGCATCCTTTCTTGATCAAAACTCTTCAGAGTATAGGGATAGAGGGTACATACCTCAATATCATAAAAGCCATCTATGAAAAACCTACAGCGAATATCATTCTCAATGGGGAAAAACTGAGAGCTTTCCCCCTAAGGTCAGGAACGCGGCAGGGATGTCCACTATCACCACTGCTATTCAACATAGTATTGGAAGTCCTAGCCACAGCAATCAAACAACAAAAAGAAATCAAAGGCATCCAAATTGGCAAAGAAGAAGTCAAACTCTCACTCTTTGCAGATGATATGATACTCTATGTGGAAAACCCAAAAGACTCCACCCCAAAACTGCTAGAACTCATACAGGAATTCAGTAAAGTGGCAGGATATAAAATCAACGCACAGAAGTCAGTGGCGTTCCTATACACCTACAACAAGACAGAAGAAAGAGAAATTAAGGAGTCGATCCCATTTACAATTGCACCCAAAACCATAAGATACCTAGGAATAAGTCTAACCAAAGAGACAAAGGATCTGTACTCAGAAAACTATAAAATACTCATGAAAGAAATTGAGGAAGACACAAAGACATGGAAAAACGTTCCATGCTCATGGACTGGAAGAACAAATATTGTGAAGATGTCAATGCTACCTAGAGCAATCTACACATTCAATGCAATCCCCATCAAAATACCATCCACTTTTTTCAAAGAAATGGAACAAATCATCCTCAAATTTGTATGGAACCAGAAAAGACCCCGCATAGCCAGAGGAATATTGAAAAAGAAAAGCAAAGCCGGTGGCATCACAATTCCGGACTTCAAGCTCTATTACAAAGCTGTCATCATCAAGACAGCATGGTACTGGCACAAAAACAGACACATAGATCAATGGAACAGAATAGAGAGCCCAGAAATGGACCCTCAACTCTATGGTCAACTCATCTTTGACAAAGCAGGAAAGAATGTCCAATGGAACAAAGACAGTCTCTTCAACAAATGGTGTTGGGAAAATTGGATAGACACATGCAGAAGAGTGAAACTGGATCACTTCCTTACACCACACACAAAAATAGACTCCAAATAGTTGAAAGACCTCAATGTGAGACAGGAGTCCATCAAAATCCTAAAGGAGAACACAGGCAACAACCTCTTTGACCTCAGCCGAAGCAACTTCTTCCTAGAAACATCGCCAAAGGCAAGGGAAGCAAGGGCAAAAATGAACTATTGGGACTTCATCAAGATAAAAAGCTTTTGCAAAGCAAAGGAAACAGTTAACAAAACCAAAAGACAACCGACAGAATGGGAGAAGATATTTGCAAATGACATATCAGATAAAGGGCTAGTATCCAAAATCTATAAAGAACTCATCAAACTCAACATCCAAAGAACAAAGAATCCAATTAAGAAATGGGCAGAAGACATGAACAGACATTTTTCCAAAGAAGACATCCAAATGGCCAACAGACACATGAAAAAGTGCTCAATATCGCTCGGCATCAGGGAAATCCAAATCAAAACCTCAATGAGATACCATCTCACACCAGTCAGAATGGCTAAAATTAACAAGTCAGGAAACGACAGATGTTGGCGGGGATGCAGAGAAAGGGGAACCCTCCTACACTGTTGGTGGGAATGCAAACTGGTGCAGCCACTCTGGAAAACTGTATGGAGGTTCCTCAAAAAGTTGAAAATAGAGCTACCATATGATCCAGCAATTGCACTACTGGGTATTTACCCCAAAGATACAAAAGTAGGGATCCGAAGGGGTACGTGCACCCCGATGTTTATAGCAGCAATGTCCACAATAGCCAAACTGTGGAAAGAGCCAAGATGTCCATCAACAGATGAATGGATAAAGAAGATGTGGTATATATATACAATGGAATATTATGCAGCCATCAAAAGGAATGAGATCTTGCCATTTGCAACGACGTGGATGGAACTGGAGGGTATTATGTTGAGTGAAATAAGTCAAAGAGAGAAAGACATGTATCATATGATCTCACTGATATGAGGAATTCTTAATCTCAGGAAACAAACTGAGTGTTGTTGGAGTGGGGGGTGGGGTGGGAGGGATGGGGTGACTGGGTGATAGACACTGGGGAGGGTATGTGCTCTGGTAAGCGCTGTGAATTGTGCAAGACTGTTGAATCTCAGATCTGTACCTCTGAAAGAAATAATGCAATATATGTTAAGAAAAAAAAAGAAGAAGAAGAAGAAGAAGGTAGCGGGAGGGGAAGAATGAAGCGGGGGAAATCGGAGGGGTAGACGAACAATGAGAGATGATGGACTCTGAAAAACAAAGAGGGTTCTAGAGGGGAGGGGGGTGGGAGGATGGGTTAGCCTGGTGGTGGGTATTGAGGAGGGCACATTCTGCATGGAGCATTGGGTGTTGTGCACAAACAAAGAATCATGGAACACTTCATCTAAAACTAATGTTGTAATGTATGGGGATTAACATAAGAATAAAAAAAAAAATACATGCAGGTGGATGTACAGAATAAAGAAGCTTGACCACAGTCAGGTCTCTTTCCCTTTGCCATCAGCTTTTCAGGAAACTCAATGCATCGCTGCCTGACCGCTGCTTGGTAAAGTACATTATCTCTATTTGCCAAATCTTAAGTTTCTTCAAGACAACGAGAGTATAGATGTATTTGTCTTATTTATTTACCATTTTGGGTGGCATTACACATAGCAATCTGAATACCACAGATGTGAAAATATGTTTTCTAGGTTTTGTGTCTAAAAAAAAGCCAATCATTTATTTCAGGATATCAATACCTCATAGAATGCCTGATTAAAGAGGTACACTCACTAACTTCCAAAACATCTCATTTGTAAAGTAACCCTTGGGTCATGAAGGTGGCTGCAGAAGGTGGGAAGTTATAAAGTAAGCTTCTGAGGGATCTTTCTAGAGTTTGGTCAAGTTTTGCATCCATACTCCGGAAACTGATGAGGTTGTGGATAAGATATATCCAGAAGAGTTTCCCTGCCCAATGATGTCTGGATCTAGAATTAATTTGGTTTTTACTATTTATATTTCAAATCCTAACCCAGGTCCACTTGAGTCTATGTGATGGTCAAGGGACAGAAAGAGACAGTTTCATGGTGGTTTAAACACAGATGCCCCTAATTGGCATGAGATGCCACTTCTAGTTTTAAATCAGGCGGGACAGGGAGCAGATTCTCTGGCTTCTCGGGGAACAATGAAATGAATCAAACAGCTGAAGACCGATATTAAAGGCCTGCACCCACTGTGGAATCCCAATTGGTCATATTCACCCCTCCTGATGTGGGGGTCAGCCACAATTCACAGTCAATGCTAAAATGCCCTAAGACGTATTTATTATCTTCCAGACACAATTTACTGCTTTTGATTATTCATTTTTCATTACTATGGAAAGCAAGATTAAATTGTTTCAGAAGCAACTTCTTATATTAATCTTTCAAACACATGCTCCACGTAAAACCCTCTGTCAGGAAAATGGATATAATTCCTGCTGCCAAAACAGCCATAGATAAAAGTAAACCAACACTAAATAAAAATAGTTCTAGAGTCCAAAATGTGGTGGAAAACCAGGAGCAGACAGAGAGAGAAGATACAAAGTAGATGATTGCAGGGTGGGTGGGGGTGGGGAGGAATGCTTGAGAGTTCATTTATTAGACCCCGCAAATTTATTCTATGAACATTTTCATTTCAAAAGTAATTTAAATTAGGTCTTTATTTAACTGTGAAATTAGATTACTTCTCTGTTTAACATGCAATACACTTAGGAACTTAATAAATGACAAGTAGTGAGGTAGGAGTCACACCACATCTTGGAATCTATACAAATTGCCTCTTAGCACTGGGAGAAATTGGAAATAACCACCTCCCTTGACACAACAGGAGCCTGAGACCCGCAAAGGTGAAGGCACCTGTCTGAACGGCAGAAGGGGTTGGCTCACACGGCTAGATAGGAGCAAAGCCGGAGCTGGAACCTACTTACAGAGCAATTCCATTCCACTATCCACTCAGGTTAACACATATTTGGACAGCTTGCAGTTTGAAAGCCCAACGATTACTATCCTTTGGTAAAATATTACTTTCCTTTTGACTTTCTCTCCTTATTGAAACTCTCCCTCCTATTGGCTCCCAAGACACCGATGGCACTCTATTGTGTCTCTCTCTGCCCTTAGTTTGGTCAGTGGACACCTCCACCACTGACCACTAATGTAATGGAGGCACTTCAACATTCTATTCTCTCCCTTCTCTATATGCTGAAGGCTGTAATTATGAACACCACACGCTGCTGGAGAGTTTTTTATTCTAGTCACAGAAGCACACTCTGCCTGTGCAGGGCAAGCTGGAAGGGCCAGCATCAGGGCCCCTGAAAGCCATTCTCAACCAGTGATGGTCTGGGAGGTGTGGACATGGGTTCCGGGTTCCTTGGCCCTCAGGTGAGATAAATCTGAGGTCATTGCAAACTATTTCCCAGAGCTCCCTCCATGGGGCTGAATGTTATGGCCCAGAGGGGTTACTGGCTTCATAATAAAACCTTTACTGACTTACTTCCCTTCCTGACCTCACTTCCTTACCCTCCTCTTAATGTTTCCCAGGATTACCCTTTAATAAACAACTTGCATTCAAAATCCTTATCTCCTGCTTCTAGGGGAACTCAAGACACGACATTATCTAAACACCATGCTGTACATCTCCAATTCTGCACTTTGACTGAGGCCATTCTCTCTATCCAGAACATATCTGTCATGTATGTCTACCCTTATCAACGTTACCCACCCTTCAAGGCTCAAGGCCAGGCTCACCACTACCAATACTCCTAAGACATTCACCCAGGAAGAACACCACCTAACTCCAGAAATGTGTACTTTTCAACAGTACACTCCAGCACATCTCATATGAAAATGTTTACATGTATATTTACTTTGACTACAATCCAGGAACTAAATTATGAACTCCTGGAGGGCAGACACCCTGTCATCCCTGTTCTCACCTCCAATAGAGCAAATGTGCTTCCATGTGGTAAGCATTCATTAATTGTCTGCTGAACAAAGGTGAACTTTAGAAATGTCCCTAAATAAAACCGTGTGTTTCTTATTAAAAGAGTCTTCCTAATGGAGTTATTTTCTTATCTTACAGGGAACTCTGGCTTTAACATTTTAGAATGAATACGCCTAATAAGGCACAGTAGATAAGAGAAAAATGCTAAAATGGTCTCAATTCTCTTAGTTTTGGATCAGAGGTACTGGAGCCTGCCTGTTATAGAGAATTTTAAAAAATACACTTACATCAATGGATAGATCATCCAGACAGAAAATCAATAGGGAAACATTGACCTTAAAGGACATGTTAGGCCAAATGGACTTAAAGAATATTTACAGAATATTCCATTCTAAAGCGACAGAATACACATTCTTCTCAAGTTCACATGGAAAATTGTCTAAGATAGATCATATACTAGGCGATAAAACAAATCATAAATGTAAGAGGACTGAAATCATATCAAGCATCTTTTCTGACCAAAATGGTATGAAACTAGAAACTACATGAAGAAAATTGGAGAATTCACAAATATGTATGGATTAAACAACATGCTACTGAACAACCAATGGTTCAAAGAATAAATCAAAATAGAAATTTTTAAAAAATACCTTAAAAATAAAATTTATGGGATGCAGCAGAAAGAGTTCTAAGAGGGAAGTTCATAGATATCCAAGCCTAGAAACAAGGAAAGTCTCAGGTGAACAATCTAACCTCACACTTCAAGGGACTAGGAAAGGAAGAAAAAACAAAGTCCAAAATTAATAGAAGGAAGGAAATAACAAAGATTAGAGCAGAAATAAATGAAATAAAGAGTAAAACAAAAGAAAAGATCAATGAAACGAACAGCTGGTTCTTTGGAAAGATAAGATTGACAAAGCTCTAGCTAGACTCACCAATAAAAAAAGAGAGAGGACTCAAATAAATAAAATTAAAACTGAAAGAGAAGATGTTATAACTGATACCACAGAAATACAAAGAATCATAAGAGACTACTGTGAAAAATTATATGCCAACAAACTGGACAACCTAGAAGATATTAATAAATTCCTAGAAACATACAACCTACCAAGACTGAATCATGATGAAATAGAAAATCTGAACAGACCAATTACTGGTAATGGGATTGAATCAGAAAGTAAAAACTTCCCAATAAACAGAAGTCCGGGAACAGACAGCTTCACTGGTGAATTCTACCAAACATTTAAACAATTATTAATACCAACCCTTCTCAAACTCTTCCAAAAAAACAGAAGAGTGGCAAGTCTTCCAAACTCATTTTAGAACACCAGCATTACTCTGATAACAAATCCAGACAAGGATGCTACAAGAAAAGAAAATTACAGGCCAGTATCCCTGATGAACATAGATTAAAAAAATCCTCAAATGAATGCAAACTGCATTCAACAATACATTAAAAGGATCATTCACCAAGGTCACCTGGGATTCATTCCAACAATGCACATATGATTCAACATCTGAAAATCAGTAAATATGATACACCACATTTAAAAAATGAAGGATATAAATCATACAGTCATCTCAATAGATGCATAAAAAGCATATGTCAAAATTCAACACCATGTATAATAAAAACTCTCAACAAAGCAGGTGTAAAGGTAACATATCTCAACATAATAAAGGTCATATATGACAAGCTCATAGCTAACAACATACTCAATGGTAAAATGTTGAAGGCTGTTCCCCCAAGTTCAGGAACAAGATGAAGATATCCACGGTTGTCACTTTTATTAAACATAGTACTGGAAGTCCTAGCCAGAGCAATTAGGCAAGAAAAAGAAAAAAAAAAGCACCCAAAGTGGAAAGGAAGAAGTAAAGCTGTCATTATTTGCAGATGACATGATATTATATATATAAACCCTAAAGACTCCACCAAAAACTGTTAGAATTAATAAACAAATTTGGTAACATTTTAGGATACAAAATCAATATACAAAAATTCTGTTGCACTTCTATACACCAATAAGGAACTATCAGAAAGAGAAATTAAGAAAACAATCTCATTTATAATTTCATCAAAAAGAATAACATATCGAGGAATAAATTTAACCAAGGAGGTGAAAAACCTGTGTATTGAAAACTATAAGATTGTAAAGAAACTAACTGAAGAAGACATAAATAAATTCTATTTTCATGGAGTGTAAGCATTAATATTGTTAAAATGTCTATACTACTCAAAGTAACCAAAGAATCAATTAGACCCTTACCTAAATTCCCTTTTTTTCACAGACATAGAACAAATAATCTTAAAATTTGTATGGAACCATAAAAGACCCTGAATAACCAAAGTAATCTTGAGAAAGAAGAATAAAGCTAGAAGCATTACACTTCCTGATTTCAAACTATATCACAAAGCTCTAGTAATTAAAACAGCATGGTACTGGCCTAAGAACAGGCAGATAGATCAATGGAGCAAATAAATATCCCAGAAATAAAACCACATTTATATTGCCAATAAATTTATGACAAAGGGGCCAAGAATATACAATGTGAAAGGAGAGTCTCTTCAGTAAATAGTGTTGGGGAAATTAAAACAGACACATGCATAAGAATGAAACTGGACCACTACTTTATACCACATACAAAAATGAACTCGAAGTGGATTAAAGACTTGAATGTAAGACCTGAACCCATAAAATAGTTATACAAAAACATAGGCAGTAAGCTCCTTGACATAGGTCTTGGTGATGACTTTTTTTTTAATCTGACACCAAAACCAAAAGCAACAAAAGCAAAACTAAACAAGTAGGACCACATCAAACTAAAAAGCTTCTGCACAGCAAAAGAAACTACCAACAAAATTAAAAGGCAACTTAATGAATGGGAGAAAATATTGCAAATCATATATTTGATAAGGAAAAATATCCAAAATATATAAATAACTCATAACTCAATAGCAAAAAAGACAATCCAATTAAAAAATGGGCAGAAGATTTGAATAGACATTTTTTCCAAAGAAGACATACATATGGATCAACAATACATGAAAAGATGCTCTACACTGTTAATCATCAGGGAAACGCAAATCAAAACCACATTGAAATATCACTTCACACCAGTCAGAATGGCTAGTATCAAAAAAGACAATAACAATAGTGAAGATGTGGAGAAAAGGGAACCAAGGGAACCTTAGTTCAATGTTGGTGGTAATGTAAATTAGTGCAGCTATAAAGGAAAACAGTATAGAAGTATCTTAAAAAATTAAAAATAGAACTACATAATCCAGCAATCCCACTGGTGAGTTTTATCTGAAAAAAATGAAAACACTAACTCAAAAAGATATATGCACCCCCATGTTCACTGCATCCTTATTTCCAATAGCCACGACACAGAAACAACCTAAGTGTCCATTAATGGATGAATGGGTTAATAAAGTACAACATATCTATATAATGGAATATGATTCAGTCATAAAAAAGAATGAACTCTTGCCAATTGTGAGAACATGGATGGGCCTGGAGGGCATTATCATAAATGAAATAAGTCAGACAGAGAGAGACAAATAGTGTATGATCTCTTTTACATATGGAACCTAAAACTAACTAAACAAATAACCAAGCTAACAGATATGGAGAGTGGAGTGGTGGTTGCCAGAGGCAGGAGGTGGGGGATGAGGGAAATAAGTGAACTGTTTTTTGGTTTTGTTTTTTTAGTTGAAATAAATTGACTTATTCTTTTTAAAAAAATAATTACATCATGTATGCAGTATCTGGCATGTTATAAGAATCTCATGATTGTTAGTTCTATCCCGAGATGCCAACTGAGACTCACATGAGACCTTTGTCTATGTCCCTCCATGACATGACTTCTACAACTTGCCAATGGTCCACCCAATTCCCAACCATTATTTGTCTGAGATAATTTGCTGGGGATGTGTGAGAAGAAAAGGGGAGAAGAGAGGCACGCAGGAGGATTTATTCCTAGAGCATCTGGATAGATATCATATCTGCTCCTACATCCATATCATGCAGACTCCGTTTAGATACAGAGGAGTAGGATTGAGTTTCTGGGGAGAATTGCTTCCTAAACTAAAATAGTTTTGTTTCGTTACTTTGAGACTTTTTGTTAATGTTTGTGCAACAAAACTCCTGTAAGTGAAGGAATTTAGACATCAGAGAATCTAATTATACAGCATGAAATTGATGTTGAGATTCTTTTTTTTTAAGATTTATTTTTTTAATTTATTTATTTTAGAGAGAGAGTGTGCACACAAGTGGGAGGAGGGACAGAGGGAGAGGGAGAGAGAATCTTCAAGCCAGCTCCTCACTGAGTGCAGAACCCAACGTGGGGCTCAATCTCAGAATCTCGAGATCATGACCTGAGCCAAAATCAAGGGTCTCCCGCTTGACCGACTGAGCCCTGAGGAGCCCCTGATGTTCAGATTCTTTGATGCTAAAACCAAGAAATGCTCTCCCACAGTCAGCCACATGCCAAAGCAAGGACTTCTGCCTTTACTGTGTTTTCCTCATATACATAACCTTAACCAATATGGGTCTTTTGGTTTCCTGAAGTTAGAATGACTGTGTACCCACCAGCTTGGTTATTGATCTGGTGGTTTAGCCACACTTTCCATGGTGCTATGCTCCCCTGGCTCACACCAGAAGCCTGCAGGTCCTCAATAGCTCCTCAGTGCCATTACTATGAACTTGGCAGCCCGAGCTTATCTCAGGGAAAAGCACCATCTAATCCAACGTGATTAAACACTGTGAATGAAAACATTAGGACAATTTGGCCTTCTCAGTTCCTGCACTTCCTTTCTATTCCAACTGTGTGATCCTGAGTTAGGATATGATTTCTGCATCACAGCAATATATCCTAGCTCAAGTCTTCACTTTGTATTTTTAAACTAAAATTGTGTTTCGGCTATAAAATTTAAAAATTCAAACAACACGTAAAATATTAAGAATACAAAAAAATAGCCTATATTCGAGAGATGGAGAATGCAAATTCTTGCACAGCAATATAAATATACTTACCACCACAGAGCTGTACACTTAAAAATGGTTAAATGGTAAATTTTGTTATGTACATTTTGCTATAATTAAAAAAAAAAAGTAACCTATGACACAACCACCCAAAGACAAGCACTGTTTTCACTTGGGTGTAGATCCTTTCTGGATGACCGAATGAAGGCATAGGCCTTTACACATACACATATATTTTTAAAATGAAATCACACTAACAATATTTTATACCTTTCAAATTATTTCAGCACTATCTTGGTGATCTATGTTGGTAAATGACACTATTTTTACTGGATAGATAATATTAAATTATATAGATGTATCAGTATTTAACCAAACCGCCATTATTGATATTCAGGTTGTTAGTTTTAAACAATCGCTTCTGCATACTTCTCTAAAATTAGAATTGCCAGGCCAAAGGAAGGTACATTTTTAAGTTTTCAACATAGACTGCCAGATTACGATCATAATTCCCCTTTTTAAAAAGAAAACCTCCCCCTCCTGTATATCATCACCCGAAAACTCGCCCTCTGCCTCGGTCTAACCTCCTGTCTGTGTGTCTGTCTGTCTGTCTGACTCTCACATGCTCACCAATTAAAGCCAGCCAGCAGCCCCCTTCTTTCCCCCAGACTAATCACTGAAGTTAAATTCCACATCTTGGCATCCAGGACCGTTGGTGATCAGGTTTCAACTACTTTGTCAGAGTTTACCTCTCCCTTCTTGCAGGCAGGCCCCACACAGCAGAGCCCAGCTGGATTACTCCCAGTGTTCTCATTAAGACCCCCAGTTCTCTGCCTCTGTGTCCTTCCTTCCTGGAATATCCTCACCCACCACTAACACCTGTTGAAAATGTCTTCCTTTTTCACAGCTCAGCTCAGAGTGGATTTACTCCCGCCCTTGTCCATGTTCTGTCACCGGAACAGCTAATGCGTACCAGAGGGCACTAACCAGTGCAAAGCACATCTCACTTAACTGGACAACAGCTTTATAAGCTATATTGAGATAACTCCCCCTTTCATATAGATGAGGAATATGAAGCTTAGAGACGTAAAATAACTTGCCCAAGGTCACACAGTTAATAAGAGGGGAGCGGGATTCAAACTCAGTCCTTCTGCCTCCAGTTAATCACTATGCAGTTCACAACTAGGCAAAACTTCAACTTGGTTTCAAGTTTTCTCCCTGTTAAAATGAGTGAAGATAGGGGAGCCTGGGTGGCTCAGTCAGTTAAGTTTCTGCTTTTGGCTCCGGTGTGATCCCCTGGGGCTCCCTGCTCAGCAGGGAGTCAGCTTCTCCCTCTCCCTCTGCCTCCGCCCCCCCACCCCATTCTCTCTATAGGTCTCTCACTCTCTCAAATAAATAAATAAAGTCTCAAAAAAAATGAGCGAAGGTAGGTTAAATAACCATGAACGTAGTTTCAACTCTAATATGCTATAGGATTTTAAGAGTTTCCTAAATATTTCATGCATCTGAGTTCAAGTCCTTTGCATCCCTCAAAATAAGGATGAGAGTTTATTTGTTGCCTGCTCAGAACATTACTTAAATAAATAAGATTTTGTCCTCTAAGTTCACTGGAGACAGGATGGAAAATCAGAACACACCAATTAAATGCCATTGCTATTATAACTTCTCAGTGATCAATCCAATGACGAAAATGGCAGCATAAATATTAACCAAAAATGCAAAGACAGGACTGAAAATAGCATTGGGAAGCTAGTGTCAGAAAACTACTTTTCATGCAAGACTGAAGTTTCCAGAGGCTTCCATAGCAAGTGCAAAAATATGCCTCCACTTGATTTTTTTCATTTGAGGGCTGCTGTGCTCAGGAAGCAAAGCAACACAAAAGAGGAACCTGAATATCAAAGTGGATCTGTCAGAAATTGGGAACTCAGAGGCCAAAATGGAACAGATGGGCCTCAAAGCTGGCTCAGGGCATCAAGCCAGAAGCTTCTCTTGATGGGACCTTGCTCCAGGATGTGAGAAGCAGATACTCATCTTTGCATAAGAAGAGTGGTGGTGCCTGATGTCAGGCCAGTCACTCAAGTAAGTGGGAACCGGGCTGTGAAGAGCCAAGTCCTGGAAATTAGGCTCAGCTGACGGACTGTGTCTTAACTCTCAAAGGTGGGAACTCACTCCCTTCAAGAGGGATGCTTGTCAAAGCTGAGATAACTTTGAGTATTAAAGGGAGGATAAAGAGCCCTTCAGAACCATGAATAGTTAGGGTGTGTCACAGGTGAATGAGAACAGCATCAGATTGCTTTAATTTATGCATTTATATGTTCATAATCTGGGAACCACTGGACTGAAAAAATGACATGAGGTCAGAAATGGTGTTTTACTCAACTTTAAATCCCCAGCATGTACCACAGTACTAGACACAGAGTAGATCATGAAAATACAAAAAAATACGAAGGGAGAGAACGTCCTAAAGAATAAAGTCCTTAAGAGCTGTGTTTTCACCTTTGGCTGTTTCTTATAATTCTTAAAGATTTACTTATTTATTTTAGAGGGAGGGGGCAGAGGGAGAGAGAGAGACTCTCAAGCAGACTCCCCACTTAGCACGGAGCCCGACCAGCGCTCGATCTCACGACCCTGAGATCATGACCTGAGCCGAAACCAAGAGTTGGACACTTAACCAACTGAGCCACCCAGCCGCCCCTGTTTCTTATGATTCTAATAACAGTTAGTACCAGTCACAGTACAGATACTGGGGAAGAGCCACCCACTGGGCACTGATTTAGAAATCATTTGGGCCATTCATTAATAAAAATACAAACAGCTTCATTTAATGAATACTCAGCAATATGCCAAGTAATGTGTGAGCTGCTAGAAGTACATTATGTTAATACAATCCCCAAACAACTCTGAGAAGTAGATGTTACATGGCCATGCGACAGAGGAGAAAACAGAGTCGCGGGGCATCAGGCAGCTGTATTACGCAGCTAGTCAGTAATGGAGGCTGATTTGAAGTCAAAATCTCTCTGGTTCTAGAACCAGTGCCACGAACCAGCATCAGAGTCTCCAGAATGGGACAGTCCCTGCAATGCCAGAAGCAGGAGAGATTCACATTAACCAAACTTACTGTAGTAATCAGTGTGCAATAGATATAAATATAGAATCATTATGCTGTACACCTAAAACTAATACAATGTTATATGTCACTTATACCCCAAGAAAAAGAAACAGCCGCAGGAGGAGGAGGTGGGCAAGATTCTAAGACCCTGAATCTTACTCAAGATCTTCCCACATTGCATCAGGATCACAGGCTTCTAGAGTGGTAATACAAGCTTGTCTGATCACATTTGATTTAGAAATGTACAGGGGTGCCTGGGTGGCTCAGTCGGTTAAGCAGCTGCCTTCAGCTCAGGTCATGATCCCGGGGTCCTGGGATCGAGCCCCACATCGGGCTCCCTACTCGGTGGGGAGCCTGCTTCTCCCTCTTCCTCTGCCGTTCCCCCAACTTGTGCTTGCTTGCTCTCTCTCTGTCAAATAAATAAGTAAAATCTCTAAAAGACAAAGCAAAACAAAAAAACCAGACATGTACATAAGATTCTAAGAAAGTATGGTCCCCCTTCTTCCCCCTTGCTAACATCACATTTGTGATGCATTGCCAGTGAAGTCCATGAGCTCTCCCAGCAAGGCAGTTCCACTGCACTGTACCTTACTTTCCTGGACTATGAGTTCTCCGAGTGCTGGACTCACCAGCCTCCATTAGTCCCTTGTGAGGTGAGATACTCCAGGATGGACAGTGCCTCTCCTTGGAATTTCAACCTTCTCCACCCCAGTTAATGGTCCCCCTTAGGAAGTAGCTTTTTGTTGCCAATTAAAAGTAGCTGGGCCTTCCTTGAAGGTCTCCAAGGATGCTAAGGGTTGGGCCTTCTCTGGCCAACCTCAGGACCCAAAACAAGCAGGGCCCAGTAGTAATGCTATGTTCCTAATGTTCAAAAGCAACCATAAAGATCTTTTTAAAAATCCAAAAAACAGAAAAGCTTCATTCACAAAGCTGTTTGCTGTAGCATTATTTCCAACAATGGGAAATACTTAGAAAACACTTGAAGGTCCAACAGGGAAGAACTACATACAACTTAAGTGTGACAAGCCCATACGACACAATATTATACAGACTATCAACATAATGTTTATAAAGCACTTATCGTCATTGGGAAGTGTTACCTTATTAAGACACCTGACAAAAACACAAGGCATAGAAGTATGCCATCAATGAGATCTTAAACACATTCATAAAAAAAAGAAGGAAAATACGCAAAAGTGAATGACCACACTGCAATATGATCAGAGTTATCATTGTCAACTTCTTCTCCATCTTCATACTTCTTCAATAGCTTCCCAGTTTTCTATAATTGGCAAGCAATCCTTCTAAAACTAGAAAAAAATGCAAACCTTAAGGAATTCAGCACTAGTTTGACAAACAGGTCAGCAAAGATGAAAAGATAAGAGTTTCACTTTGACATTTTTTTGGTATGGAAATGTGTGGACTTCTTTCTCCTCTTTGAAGATCCTACCAAGGCCAAGTTTCTTCTGAGTACTTACCAGCTACTCTGTGGCAGTCTCAAACAGGGAAAAGATACCTAGTGGTTACTTCCTGCCACTGTGTAAGGATCAAAGCTTTCATGAACTCCCTGAACACTTTGCAGACCCTTCCCAGTTTAACTGGGAGCAAGAGAAATGGCAAGTTGCTGAATATTTATAAAGTATTCTGTGGCAGGACGCCTGGGTGGCTTAGTCAGTTAAGAAGCTGCCTTCCGCTCAGGTCATGATCTCAGGGTCCTGGGATCAAGCCCCGTGTCTGGCTCCCTGCTCTGTGGGGAGTCTGCTTCTCCCTCTGCCCCTCCCCCTGCTCATGTTCTCTTTCTCTCACCCTCTCTCTCTTTCAGATAAATAAATAAAATCTTCAAAAAAATGTATTCTTATGGCAATTTCTGTAGGATAAACTGTGTTCCCAGTAGACAAGCTATTCGGGAACATTCTTCTCCAAATATTTCATAAATTATTTCATAAAAACATTTCATAAAATACTCAAACAGCTTTAAATACATTTACATATAACTCACATCTAATTAAAAAGCTATCTAAATTAACAAAGTGAGATGTGAGACTTTTTTTTAAATTGTATTAAGAGGCCACAAGGTCACAAGGACAATATTGAACAAGCTCACTGCTAATAACAAGGAATGAAAGTAAACAGCACAACAAAAGTCCTGACAAAGTGTCCAGCCTCAGCACAGTCTCTGGACACTACAGAAAGTTCTGTACCTGTGCTCATCTACCACCTGTCCTCCTTAAACATGTGATGGTTAACTTCATATGACAATTTGGCTAAGTTATAGTGGGCAATTGTCTGGTCAAACACCAGTCTTAATGTGGCTGTGAAGGTATTTTTTTATATGTGATAAACAGTTAAATCAAACTTTGAGTAAAGCCGATTACCCTCCATATGTGTGTGGACCTCATTCAATCCATTGAAGGCCTTATAAACAAAGGCTGAGGTTTCCCCGAGGAGGAATTTTCTTCAAGTCTGCGACACAGAAACCTTGCCTGAGTTTCCAGCCTGTTGCCCCGCAGCAGAATTTGATTCAAGACAACAGCAGCAACTCTTAACCTGAGTCTCTAGCTTCTTGCTGGCCTGCTTTATGGATTTCAGACGTGCCAGCTCTACATTCATGAGAGCCAATTCCTTAAAATGAGTATCTCTTTGGGGAACCTGGGTGGCTCAGTTGGCTAGGCAGGTGTCTGACTCTTGGTTTTGGCTGAGATCACGATCTCAGGGTTGTGAGATCGAGCCCTGCATCAGGCTCCACGCTCAGCGGGGTATCTGCTTGAGATTCTCTCCCTCTGCCCCTCCCTGCCCCCCCTCTAAAAATAAATAAATCTTTTTAAAAAATGAATATCTATTTCTCTCTCGCTCAGTGAGAATAGGATATATATCTATATCTAGATAGATAGATAGATAGATAGATAGATAGATAGATAGATAGATAGATGATAGATAGATAGATAGATGATAGATAATCTCATAGGTTCTGTTTCTTTAGAGAACCCTGGCTAATACAGGAAGAGTGACCATATTTCTTAGTAGCTTGAGACAGTCCTAGTTTACACCTGTTGTTTCATGTAATTAAGAACCACCTCTTTCCCTCTGAAATGTGTCCTGGTCGGGATGATAAATTACATGATCACTTTACATGCAGAGTTAAAGACAGATTTATGGTATTCCAAAGTCAGGAGCTCCTTTCACTTACAATGCTGTTTTTCAAACTTCTGGGGATACACGTAATAAGAAATATACTTTATGTCACAAAACAAAACTGGTTTTAGTATGTGCAATACCATGGGCTGTTTTATATTTTATAATGTGTCCTTTCCAATGCTCCCTGCAACCCACGAATCTCATTGCATGATCCATGGATGGGAGCATCACTCAGTTTGAAAAGCACTGACTTAGGGGAATCCGGGGCTGATGGCCTGCAGTGTTCATTTCTGTCTCAGGACACACTGGTGAGATGTTGGGGAAAGGGAGAGGCATGTGGATCAGAGATTTTACTCTGTACTCCATAGACTCTTTGGTAGTATTTCTCGTAAATGTCAATGAACTAGCAGTAAACATAAAGACATCATCCAGGAATATGACTCTAGAGTGTTTTCCTGTAGTGCATCTCCAGTTTCCGAGGACTCCTACACACAGAGAAGAGGGAGAATGAGCCACAACAGCATCCCGTTGGGTTGTGCTGCCCCTAGCTTCACTCCCCTCCAGTCCCGCTTACTTCCCTGGCAAGAGGACTCATAACGTCCAGGCATAAGCAAGGCACAGCTTCCTGGGCCACTAAGTCCCTGCAGCTTTCGGCTGCAAACAGAATAAACCCCAGAACCCGTGTTTGCATTACAGGCTCCATCCACAGAGCCCAGTGTCAACCTCCTTTTCAGCCTTTTCCTCTGTCTCTCCTCACCCTACTGTGCCCAGTGCTCATCCACACACCCTTGCCTCCACTCCCTAACCTCTTGCCTATAGCCTCTGGCCAGCCCTTTCCTCTGCCACGCCCACGTGTCCTGCTGGGGTTCTCCTTTTCAAAACCCCACTCAACCCCTATTCCCTTCCCAGGGCCTTCCAGATGCTGCCAGGGACAGGAGAGATCCCACAGCTTCAAGATGGGATTTGGTTCGAGCCCAAGGGGCCCAAGTTTGATAAAAGCACTTTCTCCTCAAAAGTTGTGCTTATTGAGGGTCACGTGGGTGGCTCAGTCTGTTGAGCCTCCAACTCGATTTCGGCTCAGGTCATGATCTCAGGGTCCTGGGATCAAGCCCCACACCTGACTCCCTCTCCCTCTGCCCCTCCCCACTCTCTCCTCTCCAAAAACAAAGAAAGTTGTTTTTTTGGGTTTTTTTTAAAGATTTTATTTATTTATTTGAGAGAGAGAGAATGAGAGACAGAGAGCATGAGAGGGAGGAGGGTCAGAGGGAGAAGCAGACTCCCTGCCGAGCAGGGAGCCCGATGCGGGACTCGATCCCGGGACTCTAGGATCATGACCTGAGCCGAAGGCAGTCGCTTAACCAACTGAGCCACCCAGGCACCCAAGAAAGTTGTTCTTACTGAGAAAGTGAAGGAAGGCCAGGGTAGCACAAGCAAGAAACAGGGGGCAAGAATGAGACTGGACGTGGCGAGGGGGAGGGGCCGGAGACAGCATAGTGGAGCTCAGGAATGAATGGGCTGGTACTCAAACAAGGAGGCACTATCGCTGTGAAAAGAGGCTATGAAAGAGAACTAGGTGGCTCTCTGGATGGCACAATCAAATGTGACCAGAGTGCCCCAAGAAAACATGACCTAAAGGTTTGCTACAGGTGGGCAAGTAGCACAGGACAGCTCAAGGCCTCGGGTGTCTGGTAGATCTGCCTTCAAAACGCTGACCTGTCACACTTGTGGGGTGACTCAGATAAGGGTCCATTCACCCTCTGAACTCAGGACCTTCATTTGTCAAACAGGGAGGACAAAGCAGCAGCTATCAGAAAAGGGAAGAGGGAAAATCCCATGATGCTTGTGGGGGCTTGGCTCTCTGTGGGCCCTCTGCCCAGGGGGCCCAGGGAACACTTTCCCTCTCATCCGTGTTTCACTCCAAACCCCCACCCCCCTTACAAATGGAAGCCTCAGCTTCAAGAGCACAAAAACACAAGGGATGGCCAAGAGAAAAGGGAAATACATCTTCAGTGTTTTGAGGTAGACTGTCACTCAATAAAACGCAAAATCTATTTTTAACCAAAAGATGGTGTTTCAGAAGCTTCCTCCTCAAGTCTGTCTAGAGGCAAAAATCTCAGATCTCCAAAAGTTGCGGATGTAAATTCCATAAACCCATGTAAGCACACAATTGCTCAATTACCATACACATGGTCACTTGCCAATAAAACAGGAGGAAGCTAAAAAAAATAATGCAGATGTCTTACACAGGCTGAGACTATTCCAGTAACAGACTGGAAGGGGCTCACCAGAGACTTATGCATCAAATTGAAACTTATTAATATAGGACCAGACATGTTTTTTTCTAATTAATTGTGTAGACTATAAGAGCCGAGTGAATGCAAACTGAATCATATCTTCCTATCTAAATTATAGAAAATAAATTTTTTTTAATGGCTAGCCTCTCAGCAATAAGAAATTATTAAATACATGCCACAAAAATTAATGCAATTAAATTCAAAATGATATTCAAGTTACAACATAAGCAGTGAACTTTGACAAACAAAAACTGAAGAATTATTCTTCGAGATATACTCAGATAAAATCAGCTTATCGAAACCTCAAAGAATATTTTGTTTGTTCTTTTGAAAGGCACATTTCTATTGAGTTATGCAATATCAACAGGCAGGAAAATGATCTGAGACAGGAAAACATTGGTTAATGGAAAATGAGAAAGTTAATAAACGAAGTCAAACTGGGTATTTTATGAGCACTGCTGAAAATACAATTCATAGAAGTAAAATACCATCGTTATGACTGAGCATAATAAAACCGATTACTTGTCTAAAGGCTATGTGTGATAGAAATCATTTAAATCAATTGAGTTACTGTTTCTTAGCAATTTGATAAAAAGGAAAAATAGAGTAATTGGAAATAAAGTGCTCCTTTGGGAGCGTAGAAATAAGCCAGCTGGGTTTGTAAGTGCACTTTAATCTGTTTGTGTGTTTTTCCCTTGTTTAAAAAAAGGAAAGACAGGAAAGATTTACTGAATCAAGCTGCCAAAGTCCTGGAATTTGTAGAATTTAAATTATTAGTAAGGATTTAGTTATAGTTCACTGTACCCCCACACCCCACAGAGACTGATCAGAGCTTATTCTAGTCACATCTTCTGAACTGCTGAGTCCTCCAGGACCAAGAACTTGGATGCGGAATCCTACTTGCTGTGAAACGCGGTGAACGACAAGAACAGGGGCTCTGTGATGGGTCCCTGAACTCTGGCTAGGCATGGCTACACACATGCAATCTTGGTTCAGCCTTTTCTAACATTGCCTCCTTTTTGAGTGGTCAAAAAAAGTTCAAACTTTTTGAGAAAGCAGTGAACATAATGTATGGACTTACGGACAAAACGCCTTCTCTTTACAACTTATAATTATCAGCTAAATTATCCTAATAAATATTGAGCACTAGCAATACTCTAAGGCAGGATTTGGCAAACTCTTTGTCAAAGGTCAAATAGTAAGTATTTTAGGTTTTGTGATTTACCTAGTGTTCTATGGAAACTCCTCACCTCTGCCTTTGTATGGCAAAAGCTGTGTGCCATTAAAACCTTCCAGAATCAGGCAGCCAGCCTGCAGATTGGACTTTGTCCACCCCTGCGCTTACAGTCAACTCCAGAAATCAGAATGGGCTTAAAATCTAAATGACATTTTCATGTTTCTCCTTGTTTCTCCTGCCTCAGACACCGGTAAGGGAATGATCTTTTATGTAAACCAAGTTTCCCCCTTCCTTCAAGAGGCAAGTATCCCTTGAGCCAATCTGTGATTCTGTCATTTAGCTGGAGGGATGGCATGAAGTCTTTCAAATAAAACGAGTGCCATTAAAATTGACTCACTAAGCTCCAGACTGTCACTTACCTCATTTAAGACTGATCAGGGGCCCTGGCTTTAGTGACTGGTACACAGTTGGAGAGGAACAAATCTACAACAGTAACACGAACCACAAACACAGTTACTGAAAAGGCAGAACACAGAAATTCAAAATTCCTCCATTTGTTTGCTAATCCAAACACGAAGGCAAGCACTATCCCAGCCCACCTAAGGATTAAAGAAATTCGAGGTCTAAAAGAAATATAATACACTCCTATCTCTGCTTTATATCTTATAATTAATCTCCGTGGAGATCTTCAGTGTGTTTCAGCCCCAAACTCTCTGCTTCAGGCACCTTTATAATGGGATTAACAAAAACTGGGGCCTCATGAATTTCCTGACCTTTGTAGGTCAATGCAAATGCCCATAGCCTGCAACCTATTACAAAGTTTCCCTGGAAGCCAGGTCTATTTAGAAATGTGAAAGACCCTTAAACTTTTAAGAATGCTATGTAGAGATGTAAATAACAACCTGAGCACACCACCAAGAAACATAAGAGCATTTAACAGCATTAAAAACATGAAGTTTTCATGAAAGCTGTTTTATAATTAGAATGCTTACATAAGGAAAATAAAACCCAGAGGTCACAAAAGTGGTTCTGGTTTCCCAAGGAGTTTCCATGGAGAGCACTAATAATTTAAGATAGAATACTAATTGGAGGTAGGGGAGCAAGAAGCCTGCACCCGAGAGCTTTCTTTCATTCAGTGAAGATGCCAGGAGTCTGGTGAGAAAGGCCGAAGTCTCTTCTGAAAACTTCTTCGCTTTGTTGGTAATTTTTAAAAACTAGATTGATGTTTTTGGCCAATAGGTCCAGATATTATAAAAACATTTCTCTCTCCAGGCCCAGTTATGTCCTAAAAACTACAATAGGCACGTCTTTGTTTTGCAAAGACTGAAAGCACTGTGAGGGCAGTGGCTCTATGTTTGTTGGGCACCTGCACCACGAACACAATTCCCCCCAAAGTTAGGTCAATTAAAAAAACCAGCTTTTGGAAACAGAACTTTGACTCAAAAAAGGATCCAACCAAATTCCCTAAGCAAATTATATTCTGCATCTGTCATCTGCAGGTAGGGATGAGCACTCTTGGCTGGAGAGCTCCCCAGGGCAGCAGGGTCAATGAGCACTTCAGAGGGGTCCTGAGGAACCTTCAGGCACAGGGAGGCTGACTTGCTCTAAGTTGTGTTTTTGCCAAAGATGCTCATGGCCTTCAGATGACTTGGTATGCAGAACCACAGGTGGAGAGCGACTGAGGATTGCAGCGAGGCACAAGGCTAAGGGATGCCTGGTGGTATTAGGATGGAAAGGTTTGTTTTCTCTTCCTGATGGAGGGGCAGGTTGTTGAACTCTTTCACCGATATTTGTTGTTATACTTCTAACTATTACTAAATATTATTTTTTAAACCAGTGTCTCCTCTAGCCTAGTAAAAGCTTGCCTTCCTTGGGCTATGAGATTACCATTGCATATAATATGTTTGCTAAGTGACGGATTTACTAAGTGATATGGAATAATACCTCAGTTATCCAGTAGGAGGGAATTTTCTAGACACATGAATTATTCTTTTATGTGTCAAAATTTATTAAGAGGTATTTTGATAGGTGATGAAATCAGATTTGGAAGAGAATGTAGATACTATACATACAAACAGCTCATTTTGATCAAGAGGCAGGTGACATGCTTAAGACTACGACCCCAGTTAGGGACTGACTGAAAGGAGGCCACACTTCCTGCTTCAGAATCCTCCAGCTACCTATGCAATCAGTATTCACCGTGTACCTGCTAAACCCGCTATTGTCTCCTCTCTTAAATTAAAAAAAAAAAAAAATGGCTCTTACCTGAGTTTAAGGACAGCTAGCTCTTAAAGGTCATAAATGGAGTTGTACGCCATTATCACTAAAATCATTCTATTACTTTAGTTGTTTTTTTTTAAATTTTATTTTAAAATATTCTGTTAGTCATCAAGAGTAATTTAAGGGGCACCTGGGTGGCTCAGTCAGTTAAGCAGCTGACTGGATTTTAGCTCAGGTCTTGAGCTCAGAGCCCTGGGATCAAGCCCCACAGGGTGCTCCGCACTCAGCAGGGAGTCTGCTTGAGATTCTCTTTCTCCCTCTGCCCCTCCTCCCACTCACGTTATCTTGTTCTCTCTCTCAAATAAATAAAATATTTTTTTTAAAAAAGAGTGATTTAAGACTGAGCCACGTGATAACCCCATCTACACAACTTCACTCACACCGTGGGTCTGACCAGCAAGTTCTCCCTTACGTATCTCTTTCCCTTCTGGTGAATTCCTATCCACGTGTCAAATCGCGTCAGATACCACTTCCTCCCTAAAGACATCCCTGGTTCACACATTCCCTCAGGAAATTTAACCATGACCTCTTCCATGCTAATTGTTTGCCTTACAGATTTCTGAGGCTACCCTGGCTCACCACACTTTTGTATTTTATTGCATTGTATTATTTCACTGTAGGAGTATATTGTTGGCTTACCTATCTGTCTTCCTACTTCATGGTCCATTCTAGGAGAACAGAGTCCATTTCTTCACATTTTGGTATCCTCAGAATCAGCATAGTACCAAAGAAGTACAAAATATATAAATATTTTTATGATGAATTTGAGAATGTGCAACTCTAAATCGAATCCCTAGAATGGGTTTAATTATCTGAGAAACACAACCCTGTTATCAGCTGACATTGTACTCTTCCCCACAGCTATGATTTAGAAATAACTTTCATAATAGGTTAGCATTTTTAAAGGAGGAACTGAACAACCACAACAAAATCATGAAGGATTCTTAAGAACTATCAAAACAGCAGGTCATACAAAAGCAGTAATGACTAGGTCATTTCTAAACCTATGGAATCAAACAATTGCCTCAATATCTTTTTTATCCTCCATTCCTTTGCGCCAGCCCCAAGACTGTTCTGCATGGCTGGTATTTTCCAAGGCACACATCCAAGCTGCCTTGGCCAAGTTCCCCAGGACACTGTCTAACTTCCAGCATCTGTCCTAGTACCATCGTTTGCTCCAGCCGAAGCTCAGCCACATCAATCTTTCTCAGCAGGATGGGGACAGAGCCGCACCTGTGAAGGACATTGGAAGAGCCAGCAAGAGAGTCTTGTAATTTTCTGGGTGTTTTTCCTCTGAACTGGGACCTAATAAACAAGGGCACCCCCCAGGTGACCTCATTCCCTACTAAAATCTCATCCATCAGGCAAAATTTCTGGGCGGGTTGCTTTCTAGGGACCAGGGACAGCTTTTTATGTGAACTGTTTTCATCTCAAGAGAAGGCAGAGTTGTGTAATGGATAAAGCACTATCAAAATTTATGGGGTGCCTGGGTGGCTCAGTCAGTTAAGCGCCTGCCTTCAGCTCAGATAATGATCCTGGGGTCTTGGGATGAGCCTCCCATCAGGCTCCCTGCACAGCAGGGAATCTGTTTCTTCCTCTCCCTCTACCCCTCCTCTTGCTTGTGCGTGTGCTCTCTCTCTCAAATAAATAAATAAAATCTTAAAAAAAAAAAAAGCACTAACAAAATCTAGAAATAATCTGATCCGGGTGGTTTTGCTCTTCTTACATACCCTTAAGAAAACACAGCATATCCACTTTCCTAATTAGAGAAAAATGTATAAGAAACACTAATTTGAATGTCATATAAATTAATTAATGTTAACATGGAAAGCTTAAAAAATAAGGCTTTAAGGAATCCTATCTGTGTAGAGATGGCTTGCTCTGAATTTTAAGGAACAAGGTTCAAAACAAAACAAAAACTCGATACTAGAAGATGAATACATTCACCTGTATGGTTACTCACACTCTTTCTCACCTTCCGAGTGGTAGAGGCTACCACTAAGCACATTTCAGGGGCATTGCAAAAGCCAATGGTACCAGGGGAGCCCCCAAAGTTACTACCAGACATCCGATGCTCTGAACCATCTGCGGGCACGTAGACTGATGCCTGGTGACACTTTTGTTCATTTCTGACAATGGAGGTATTCCTGTTCTCAACTACGACAGCCTCTTCCTAACACACGGCCACTGATATTTGAAGCTCAGAGGTAGAATACGGTCTAGCGAGACTTCACTCTCCTGAAACTGTGGCCAACATGAGATAAATACAATGCAATTCTGCTCATCTGGCGATGCAAGAGAACAGATTAACGAATGGCCTGTTCCCCTTCTGCTTCGGACATGCCAAGAACACACAACCATCTAAGAATGCAGTACCCAAGGCATATAACAAACCGAGAGGCTGATCATTCTGTGGAATGCCATCAGCACTCACTGCTGAATAAATTAGATCAAATGAGAACGCATTCTAAATTGTGAAATGGCAGAATTATTCTAGGCTTGTAACTCACAAAGAGAACAAGTTGAACAGGCACCACAGTTATTCATGCTGAAATTGGCAGGAGAATCCAGTTTTTCCCCAGCACATCAGGAAAAGAAAGTTCTGTATTTTTCAATTGGGAATGTTCTGAAGCAAAGATGTCACTGCGAAAATATTAAAACACAAGCCAAATTTATCTAAGTAAGTGTATTCTTTGGATATTTTTAAAGCCCAGTTGCAAGAGGGTAGTGGGTTTTGTTCTCCTGCTGAGAAAATTGTGCTTTTATTATATGCAGCTTTGTCAAGCATGTTTCCAAGAAAGAATATCATCTAAGCCCATGTGTTGTATTTCTCACGGGCCAAAAGGTAGCAGAGAAATACAAAACTGATGCAATGTTTTAAAAAGGCAAAATTAGAAAAGACAAGCTAAAGTTAAGATAAGATTCTATGAAAGGAACTACATTTTATTTTGCAATGAAAAGCCACCATGCCAGGACTTGACAAAGGGGAAATCATCTAGAAGGTCTAACTTTCCTTTTTTTTTTTTTTAAGATTTTATTTATTTATTTGAGAGAGAAAAGGAGAGAGAGAGAGAATGAGCAGGGTGAGGGCCAGAGGGAGAAGTGGACTCCCCGCGGAACAGGGAGCCCGATGTGGGACTCGATCACAGGACCCTGGGATCATGACCTGAGCTGAAGGCAGACACTTAACCAACTGAGCCAGCTAGGCACCCCTCTTTTTCGTTCTTTTTTAAGACTGTATTTATTTATTTATTTGAGAAAGAGCACACACAGGTGGGGAAGGAGCAGAGGGAGAGGGACAAACAGAGCTCAGAGCCCAAAGCCCAACTCAGGAACCCAAGACCCTGAGATCATGACCTGAGCTGAAATCAAGAGTCAGATGCTTAACTGACTGAGCCACCCAGGTATCCCTAGAAGGTCCGACTTTCTAATCAACTTCAAGTATCCTGTATTGTCCAGATCCCCAAACCCAAGGAGTCTCTCTTGTTCACTAGTTTCCAGGGCAGTCTTGGTTTCCTAAGACATCTTAGTGAATTGAAGCCTGGAGAATGAACAGCTCTCCCAGCTTGTTTTTAAATCAGTGAATTTTGCAAAGCCTAAGGGTAGAACACAAGGAGAAATGACAAAGAGAGGCAATAGTATTCCAACACGCAGAACAAAGAATCATAAGAAGTGAGCATCACTAACTGAGCACTCATCAAAGAAGCATGCATGCAAGGGCATTCTCAGATCTTCTCACACAAAATGCAAGGCAGACAGAGAAGGCAGGTGTGGTGTCATCTATTTCTACAGTGACTGCGGAAAGGACAATGGATGCTAACATTACCAGCAGACACACAGATCCCACAGTGTCAGGGAGACTGGACCAAGAAAATGGCATCTCCCTCACAACCAGCCACACCTTCGCCTCAGTGTATTAAGAACATTTATTTAGTCTTCAGCACGTTTAAGCTCCTGGGTCAGAAATTTCCCTCTACTGGCTGTCAACATAAATGGAAATAATGTTCTTGGCAACAAGTCCAATGATTATATAGAAAAGTGTCTTAAACTTTCAACTTTGTGCTGTTCAGCAAACCCACCCTATACTATTTCTCTTTCACTGCTTTTAGTTCAAGAGGGAAAACAGCAATTCTAGACATCCAGTGGAGTATGAAGGGGCCTCTTATGGCAAGATACAGCATGGGGAAAGCCAACTCAGACGGAGGAAACTGTCAGAAAGGAACCCTTCCTCCATCCCACTACCCACAGAAACTTAAACACAAGAAGGTGTTGAGACGGACAGGAAGTTGGAGAAAAATGTGGCCCCATTTGACAGTTACTATCTACATATTCTAGGGCTAGCTGAGCAATGAATCATGGTGGATTAAAAAGAACAATTGATGGGATTAACATAAGAATAATTAAAAAAAAGAACAATTGAGACAAAAGTCAATACACACAAATACTAATAACTACTATTTGCTAAACACCTACTATGTTCTTATACATACAGTAACCACTTTACCATTACAATCAATAGTGTGAAAGACAGATACTTTTCTCCCTTCTTAAACAGATGAGCACAAGCCATCATGCTCACTGACTGGCCTGTTGCCCCAACAAATGTGCTTTCAAACACAGAAGGGCTCCTTTGTTGACATAAAAAATTGCACAGAGTCCCACTGGGACTGTTGGACTCTGTTAAGAAAACACAAGAAGATAAAACAACAGATTTTGAATTTTAGTCCCTGTTACAGCTAAGTACATTAAGAAACAAAAAGAAATGCATTTATGTGGGAATCATTAGAGTTACTGAGTCTCCAGACAATGGCTGGTACCTATATGGATCTAAGATCTAACAATCTCCAGTCCCCCATGAGTCCAAGGACAATACATTCAATATACTACCCTATACTCTGCTACTTCTAAGGTAAATTCTCATAAAGGAAAAGAACATGTAGGGGCTAAAATATCCATTCACTCTCTCCCGCAGAGAGAGACAAAGACCTTACAGCACCAGCGTAAGTTTCGGTCTTTGTAACTTTGGAGAAATATGGAAAATTTGGGGAAAGCCCAGACAAGAGCAATGAAAATGATGAAAGTGTTGGAAGGTAAGAGAACAGGCTAAAGAATAAGGATTAATTAGCCTGAGGAAGAAAAAAGAGTGGGGAACTTAATATTCTCCTTGATATATACAGCAAAGGCATACAAAATATGATCACCATGATCCACTATTCCATGAGAACGAAAAGAGAGGGAAGAGCATTGTGGAAAAGCATGACGAATCTAGACTAAATATAAGATAAATCTTCCAGGCGCCTGGGTGGCTCAGTCGTTAAGCGTCTGCCTTCAGCTCAGGTCATGATCCCAGGGTCCTGGGATCGAGTCCCACATCAGGCTCCCTGCTCGGCAAGAAGCCTGCTTCTCCCTCTCCCATTCCCCTTGCTTGTGTTCCTGCTCTCGCTGTCTCTCTCTCTCTGTCAAATAAATAAATAAATAAAATCTTTAAAAAAAAAAAAAGATAAATCTTTCATTCTAAGAGTTGGCAGCACTAAACTTGGAGGCAGGTTAAGGGACTATGCAAACTTTGCTTTTGGCTCCTCTTGCCTAATTTAATGCCACCTCCCCCAAGAACCCCTTTATTCTCTCTTTCTGTGCTAAATAGAATGAATATTTCTCAAATTTTAGTGGGCATCAGCATCACCTGAAGGGACTTAACAAAATACAGATTCCTGGACCCCAGCCCAGAACAGCTTCTCGTGGGGACATGCAGCTTCTCTGCATGTCCAGCAAGTGGTATGTCCGCAGACTCATTTTCAGAAGCAGCGCCTGAGACACCATCGCTCCCGACCCTTACTTCTCATAAAAACACATCTGTACTTCTCAGGGCGTTTGTCACTGTTCCTATACCACAGCATTTTATGTACTTTCCTAGTACATGTGGGTCTTTTTCAACCTTGACGTTTCTATGGTGCCTAACACAATGCCAGTAACACGCAGGGCTCAAGAAAGACCATCTGTAACATGTTCCCTTAGAAGTGGGTCATTCCAACTCGCCCACATGTTTGCCCTGCCTTTATCATTTCTCACTATTTCTTTATCCTGTTTCCTTGCCTAAGTGACTCCACAGCTTGAGGACCTGCTGCTGATCGATGCACATGAAATTGTCACATATACCAACTGCACCTACTGTTCAAAATTAAGGAAAAAAAATCTGGTGTGATGTATGAAAATTCCCTTCCCATAAGGTTTATTTTTTCTCATTAGAGTAGAGTTTTGGCTTATGTCCCCAAGACTATATTCCAGGAAAATGGCAGGAAAAGAGCCATATTTTTAATTTATTGTTTATTTTGCCTGATTCTGGCAGGGAGGCCTGCGAGGTCAATGAGCAAATAAAGGACCTGGCATGTCTGAAAACACCCTGGGTGCAGCTGAAGTCTGAGCCAGAAACTGATCTGGAAAAGTATGCAGTAAAACTCACCTCTCCTTCCCATCAGCTACCAAGCTTACTTACTGGCTAAGAACTAAAAGCAAAAAAAAAGAAAGAAAGAAAGAAAAAAAAGAAAAATGACAAAAGAATTTATACAATAGCAAAAACAAGGATCGCCTAATGAGAAAGAAAAATAGGGTAATGTCTCTTGGGCTTCAGGTTAACTCAAGGAGACTCAACAAAGGTAAATGTCAGACTGTATGCCCGGCTCTGAGACATCATCGTCCCTCAGATACCTCCAAAGCACGGTGAGAACTCCACTCTCCCCGCAAACTAGTCCCAGAGGGATTACACACACACACACACACACACACACACACCCCATTAGAAAAAAAGTTCAAGTACGACAAACGTTTAAAAGGCCAGATGTTGGAATTCTCATGCAGGTGAGGAAGCCAGGTCAGTCAACAGTACAAAGGATTTTTGGATTTGTGGAATCCCACACCTGCAGCACATCTGATGATTAAAAAAAGAAATCACTGACCACTTTCCACAGAGCAGGTATGGTCATAATGCAAAAAGATCCTCAAGAAAAAGAAACCTATAAAGTGGACCTTTTAAAAATTATTATTATTCCTTACTTCCTTTTTTTTAAAAGATTTTATTTATTTATTTGAGAGAGAGAGAGCACAAGCAGGGGGAGTGGCAGGCAGAGGGAGAATCCGGCTCCCGGGTAAGCAGGACCCTGGGATCATGACCTGAGCGGAAGGCAGACGCTTAACTGACTGAGCCACCCAGATGCCCCTATTCCCTACTTCCTGACCCTTGTTTATTCCATGCATTTTTTTTTCTTTTCCTAGAAGCAAACAGTGCACACTCTTTGCTCACCTCTTCTTACCAAGGAGGAGATAAACCAACGCTTCAGCACGATTTAGCATTCAGAAAGATTATGCCCATTCCACTACGCTCTATTCAGGAAAATTAAAGATCTGGTATCCCAACTGCCAGTATAAAATGCTGTCTGAGGCCAGCAAAACACAAAAGAAAATAAAAACTACGAGGACACTTCATCTGGAAACTACCACAAGGAGCAACTGTAAGCCGTAAGCACCACACAGCAATCACACTGGCTCATAACTGTGAAATATGGTCATTATCTTACGGAACTGATCTAATTTTGTACTCAGTGCCCTAAAATAAAGGGTTTCTTTTGAATACCAGATACGAGGACTGGGACCAAAAAAAAATGATAATAATTTGACAGCATTTTAAAGCACAGCTTACTTTCCTCCCTCCTGACACACTAAATAGCACCAACTGACAGCTACTTCACAGGCTGAATGAATGAAAGAAGGTGCATGTGCTGAGCTGAGGAAAAGCCACAGATAAACTGTATCGGAGGACTGATATTAGCTCATGAGAGGGCTTAATACACAGGACACAAACAGCATATTTAACGAAAAACTACAAAGGTATTAGAAGGCAGCTGGGAAAACACATGATGAAATTCTTTTCTCCAACACAAAGGAAAGGGGAAAAAATAGGCTTATCTCTTTAAAAGTGTCAGGGTTCAGATGGTAGTGTATACATTATATATATATATGCACATATATATATATGAAAACCTCGTTAATTCAGGTTAATAAAGAAAGCAAATAGGGCGCCTGGGTGGCTCAGTTGGTTAAGCGACTGCCTTCGGCTCAGGTCATGATCCTGGAGTCCTGGGATCGAGTCCCGCATCGGGCTCCCTGCTCGGCAGGGAGCCTGCTTCTCCCTCTGACCCTCCCCCCTCTCATGTGCTCTCTGTCTCTCTCATTCTCTCTGTCTCAAATAAATAAATAAAATCTTTAAAAAAAAAAAAAAGAAAGCAAATATACTGTAGTGACATTTACTAACACCCATGCTCCATTCATGAGTAAGAATTATATGTAACACTTGGTCGGAGGAATTTAATTTGAAATACCACAAAAAGAAAGCCCAGAGATGATGCAGAATCTTTTCTCATGAGACTTATTTGCAGTGCAGGAAATAAAAACAACACTTCTACACATAATGTTTAATTCATTAACAGCTGACAGGATTATTAAAGAAAAATATTTAAAGATGAGCATAATTTTAAAATGGAATTTTGCTGAAAATTATTCCATTTTATTTTCTCATCAAAGAGAGCCCTTAGCCTAATCCCATAATTTTAAAGAATGGAATTAAGGTCAGTCTCTCATTTACTCGAGTCATTAAAAATACCTTCCGTAGCATCACGATTCCATAATTTCCTTTGGAGTTAATGTGCTTGCTAATCCTCTCATTTTCTCAACATCACCACTTACTCAGATAGTCACACATTCCATATTGGATCCATGCTTCTGAACAGTTTCTGCTCTCCTGGACTATGATCCACTAACCACTGAGAGGGACTTCAATACCAAAATGTGCCTGCAAACGCGGAATCCAGCCTTCCCAAACAAAGGACAAAATCCGAGTGGGCATAGCAGGGTAAGGGAGAAGGCAGAGGGCTGGCGCTTGGGGAGTGGTCACTATGGGCCCTCACTGAAGTCTTCCATACACTCATTTAATTCACTGTCATCTCCCAACTCAGGCTGTGATTATCACTCTCATGGTATTTGTGGTTAGGGGAAATAAGACTCCGGGAGCCTATACAACTGGCCAGAGTCCAAAGAGCTACGCAGACAAGAACTGCAGTTCAAACCTGAACATGTCTCACTGCTGAGGACTGAATTGGGTCCCCCAAATTCCTTTGTTGAAGTCCTAATCTCCAGTGTGACTGCATTTGGAGACGGAGCCTCTAAGGAAGTAATTAAGATTAAGTGAGATCATCAGGCTGGGGCCCTGATCTAATGGTGCTGGTGTCCAAATGAGATGTGAGAGCTCACTCTCTCTGTCTCTCTGTGCTTAGAAGAAAGGTCATGTGAGGACTAAGCAACAATCTACAAGCCAGGAAGGGAGCTCTCACCAGAAACTCAATCCTGCTGAAACCTTGATCTTGACTTTCCAGCTTTGGGAACTGTGAGAAAATAAATGTCTGTTGTTTAAGCCCCACAGTCTGTGACGTTTCCTTACGGCAGCCCAAGCTGACTAAGACAACCATTCAAAAGCTCTTCCCTGCCATCTTGCCTCATGGGTTCAAAAGGTTCATTCCCCCTCGATTTCTGCAGTAACGGCCTCCTTCTGATCCTCCTGGTCTTTCATTGTCTCCTTATTAGCTGCATCTGTATGAATAAAATGTATGATTCTGCAGGAGGCTCATCATAATTTAACAGGAATTAATGTCCTCTTATTATAAAGGACCCTACAAGCCACTGCTTAACAGTCAGCAACAACTGGAATTAATTCGTGTCAGATGAACATCAAGAAAAATCCATTTATGACCCCAAAGTCATGAAATTTAGCATAATTACACATGCTCTTGTTTGGGTAATTTTTTCTCTCCTCATTAAATTAGGTGCCTACATTAGATTTCAGTCTGATCAGTCCTGACTTGTTATATGTCTCTAATCAAGGGCATTTCCTCTCAAATCAACCAAGGATTATGCAGGCAAGCTACACCAAACATAGGAACGAAAGCTAAGGTACAAGCACTGAAAAACTTAAAAGATAGCACATTGCTGACATCAGGGGAATTTATTCTTAATATTTATTCATGCTTTACCTCAATAAATATTTATTGAGTACCTACTATGTGCTAGGCAGAGTTTGGGAGATGTATGAATAACAACGTGTGAGCGTTATTTCTTCTCGCCCCTGCATCTCCATATCCCACACTTGATATTTGTTCCATCACCAACGGGAAATAAATGAACACATTTTCTCAAAAAATATCCCTTACGTGTTACTAGCCAATCTCCATCACCTCTTTCTCTCTCAAACACCCAATCTGCCTCTCTTCCTTTCTTGCAGTATCTCCTAAATAATTTTTCTATCAAATAACATCACCTGGCTTAAGCCTGAGCAGAGACAGTACCCATCAAACTTGTCTCTGGCAGCTAGAATAATTGTCAACTTCAAAAAGTTCAGCCTTCCATAGCCCCTTTCTCTGCTTGTCTCCATGAGTCGAGCCTTCTAAGATACTAAAAGAAACTTTACAAGGTCATGTGACAATGTGATGAAGACACAGAGGCCTCTCCAGGCTCTCCAGGGTGCTCAAGTAAAAGGCACAAGCCTGCAGAAGTCTGCTGCTGCCTCTATGGATGCATCTATGTCATCCCCATTTGATATCTCAGTCACTTAGATTCTAGAGGCGCACGGAACCAGCACACGGGAGATCTACTATGATGTGCTATTTCTGGTTCCTGGAAAGGGGCTGAAATCAAAGTGTTCCTCCAGGCCAGGCTCACACGGAGCACATGCTTGGAAGGACTCCACGTAAGTTATCTTTCCCTTTGGAAACAATTCTGGAAGTCTACGGCAGCCTGTACAGCTTTCAGGCCAGCAAATTAATCAGGTTCACGAAGCAAGGAAATCAGATTATGTTTGGGGAAATGAGATGCTGTTCTCTTGCTTACTCTAATGTCAGAGGCACTAGGGTCCTTATTTGAGAAAGGGAACCATTAGTTACAAAAGAATTTGTAAGGATCCCTTAGGTGTTAAAAATACAATTAGAAAGGAAGTGTACAAACTGCTACTAAAATATGCTTTTATCAGGGACTAGGGTAACACAAGGAAACCAGGAATAAAATAGTTCCAGTTTTCTAGACTACTAACTCCTAAAACGGTTTATTTCTCAAGGAACAAGACAATCTCCATAGAAATATTAAGACGAAGTCATTCTACGGTCATAGGATGTATGGCTCAAGTGGTAAGAGAATCCTTTTAAGATTCTACCGCTGCCGGATTAAAAACCAAAAATGGAATTTGTAGCAGAGACTATGAAGGATCTATAAGCAGCACTATATAAATCAAGTGACATGCACTCATGAACCAAGGGAACGAACCTTTCTTTTTTTAGCTTTTACAATAACAAGGCATATTTCAAATTTTAAGAATATTTCTTGAAATATTCAAACTTTTGAAATGTTAACATGTTTAACTAAGAAACTGGGAGAAGTCCCAAGCGAAAAAGAACAAACTGCCACTGGTCAGAGCAAATTTTAAATCTTTGCAAACTACCTAAGGATAAAACATTTCTAGCCACTCCCATGCCCTACTTTCTTTCCCCCTCCAACATAGACTTTTCTAAAAGTTCTCCAACTGTTGAATGTATCTTAATGTATCAGTGGGAGCCTCAGGCTGAGGCCATCCTTAGATACCACTCAAAAGAATATTTGATGAGCTCACATCATATAGCAAGTGCTTGCCAAATAATAGATAGGCCTCTTCGGTTGGATAAGGTCTTGAGAGAGGCTGGCCACAATGTATTTCACATTACAGCAGGTACTGTGCCCAACAACGCTCCCAGGTGCACCCCTTGCTTCTCTAGAGCATCATGGGGACGCATCAGGAAGGCACCCACCATAAGGAAAACAAAAGAAACCCCTACACTGTCTATCAAACAGGAAAGCTCTGCTTGGAGAGAAATGGCCACAAGGAAAAACACAGAAAGGGGCAGTGAATAAGAGATGTTTGGGAACATCTTGCAAGTCAGCCAGCTTCATGTACCTGCCATATTGGGTTCCGATGCCATGACCCACACACAAGGGGGTCAGGCTCTGACCAAACACAGATGGAAGACCTCCAACATCCACCGAGCACTTAGTGAGAAATAGTGCTAAGGATTTAACAAAGATGGATCACCTACTCTGAGTTATCCAGGGTAGTTTACATGGGATTACATTCTCTCAGCTCTTTGTTATTCTTCCTCTTGCCTGACAGAATGATCACTCCTTCTTCTGGGCCTCCCATCCCTGGTCATATACCCCACTGGTATAGCATCTGTCACAGTGTATTTTATTTAGACACATCTGTCTTTCGAGTTGCAAAGCTCCTTAAAAGCAGGAACCATGTCCTTTTAATATTTGTACTTTGGATGGGAGCACAGGGACTGGCATTGAAGAGATGATCCATATTTGTTGAATGAAGGAAGGACTGAATAAATTCACAGATGAAAGTTTCATTACCTTTACTCGTTTTTTATAGTATAAAATCTGTAACAAACTTATTTTCCACAACTCCTCAATACAAACTTTTCCCTCCACCTGGAGCAGACTGAGCAGGACCTACAAATGCCCACCCTAGGCTTTGAACAGTGCTGTGGCCCTGACCTAGAGCACCCTTATAAATCAACTCTACCTCTGCAAATGGAAACACTAAATTTTAGGTCTAGTTCAAATCTCACTCCTTTATTCTATCTTCCTAGACCACATTCCCCACTTTCATCTCTAAACTCCTACTGTACTTATGGTCTGTAATATCCACACGACAATCACATATTACAATGCTTTGTATTTAACTTGCTTTGTCTGGGAGCCTTCTCTGCATTCCAAAGGGCAACCCTCCTTTTTATGGAAGAAGAGGGAGTAAGACTGGCTCAGGGAAACCCAGTTCATCAGTGAGGAACTGAGGAAGGGAATAATTTAAGAAGACACCGAGGGTGGAAATTTAGAGACTGCATAAAATGAAAAGAAGAAACAAAAACCCAAAAAGGAGACCAATGTAATGAGACATCTTGCTCAGCGACCACAGTCTTTTTCCACTTGTTGCCATTACTGCTTTCTTTGTCCCCCATCCTTACCTTTTCTCGTCTCTCTTCAGAGACAGAATAGTGGGTAAGAGCTCAGGTTCCGGAGGAGGACAGCTGAAACTGCACTACTACCAATTAATAGCTACATGACTGAGGAAACTACCTAACTAACTAGAGCATCATGGGAAGGCATGATGCTCTTTTCTTTTCTTCCATCTGTTAATCAGTTTTTTTTAATTGACATATTTCTTAACATTAAACTATCTGCTAGGAGAAATCCTGTTTGGACATACTGTTTTGTTTTGTTTTGTTTTGTTTCCAGTTACACTGTTGGATTCAGTCACTAATACTTTGCTTAGGATTTTCACATTTATATTTACAAGTGGGAAATGCCTGTAGTTTTCTTATCCTGTACTCATCCAGTTTTGGTAAAAAGGTTAGCCTTATAAAACAAATTGTGGGGGCACCTGGGTGGCTCAGTCAGTTAAGTATCCAACTCTTGATTTCAGCTCAAGACATGATCTCAGGGTCCTGGGATAGAGCCCCACATCGGACTCTGTGCTCAGCAGGGAGTCTGCTTGAGATTCTCCCTCTCCTCCTTCCTTTGCCCCTCCCCTGCTTGTAGCATGCACACACACTCTTTCTCTCTCTCTTTCTGTCTGAAAAAAAGAAAAAAGCAAATTGTATACTTTCCTTCACTTCCCTCCACCCTCCCTTTGTTCACTTCCTGGAAGACTGAATAAAATATGATTTATGTACATCTTGAAAGTCCAGTAAACTTGCATGTAAAACATGGGTCTGGTAACTTGTTAATGAAGGAGGCAAGGTTGGAGGTGGGAAGAGACTGGAAGAGTTTTGACTTCTGATTCTACTTCCTGATGTTCTCACCACCCTAACCTGCTTCAAGATTTTCACTCACATTGGGGTGCCTGGGTGGCTCAGTCGGTTAAGTGTCTGCCTTTGGCTCAGGTCATGATCTCGGGGTCCTGGGGTTGAGCTCTGCATCAGGCTCTCTGCTCATCAAGGAATCTGCTTCTCTCTCTGTGCTCTTCCCCCATCTCTCTCCAATAATTAAATAAAATCTTTAAAAAAAAAAGATTTTTCTCTGTCTTTGGTTTCCTGCAGTTTGAATATGACATATGTAGGTACATGTTTTTGATATTTTGTTCGTTTGTTGGTTTGGTTGGTTGGTTGGATTGGTCTTAATTTGGCATTTAACCTGCTTAGTATTCTCTGAGTTTCCTGGATCTATGGTTTTGTGTCTGTCATTAATTTTGGAAATTTCTCAACCATTATTATTTCAAATACTTCTGTCCTGTTCTCTCTTTCTTCTTCTCTTAAAAGATATGTTACATCTTTTATACTGCCCCACAGATTTTGGACATTCTGATTGTCTTTTTTTTTCTAATTTTTTTTTTCTCTTTACATTTCAGTTTTGGAAGTTTTATTGACTTGTTTTCAGATTCAGTGATTCCTTTATTTTGGCTATGTTTCATGTATCTGAGTCTATCAAAGGCATTCTTTATTTCTGTTACTGCCTGTTTTATTCCTATCATTTCCTTTTGACTCTTCCTTAGAGTTTCTACCTCTCTGCTTATATTATACACATGAGCTTGCATGTTGTCTACTTTTTCATCAGAACCTTTAACATATTAACCATAATTATTTTAAAATCTCTGATCATTGGAGAATCTGTGTCATATCTGGATCTGGTTCTGATGCCTGCTTTGTCTCTTCAAAAGGTGTGTGTGTGTGTGTGTGCGTGTGTGTGATTTTATTTTCTTGCCTTTCGGCATGCCTTGTAATTTCTTATTGAAAGCCAGACACATTGTATAGTATAATATGTACTGAAGTAAACAGGCACCTTTAGTGAGAGCATTTATATTAACCTGGGTAGGAAATGAGCTGCGTTTAATGCTTGTTGTGGCCATAGGGTCCTGACACTTTAAATTCCTACAGTGGGCTTCTTTGTTCCTCCCCTTCTTGGCTTTGGGGCTTGCTTTGTTTCTGCTTCTCAGACACAGTCTGTATTGCACTGTTTTTCAGCTACAGTCCACTGTTATTACTGGAGGCTTGTTAGAGTGGAAGAATGGTGTGGGGAACAGGGTGTTCTCAAATCTTCTAATTAAGTCCTAGAAGTGGCCTGTGTCTTGGGGTGTGACTTTCAGAAGTGTTTTGTTCCTCTCCAGGAGCAGAGCTTTCTTTCTATCCTGCCCCCAGGAAAGGGTAACATTTCCTGGCTATAATATTCTCCGTATATTTCTTTGAGACTCTCTCCCCTGTTGACAATGGCTTCTATTTATTGATTTTCCCCTTAGGTAAGACAGAAAGGCTGGAGCCAGCTTCAGTGGGGTGAGTTCTATTTCCTCAGCTGGGATAAGGTTTCAGAATTACCCTTTGGAAAAGTTATTTCCCCTGGAGATGAGGCCTTTGTGAGGGAGAAGAATCTGAGAAGGTTTCATGACCAGAGCCATGAGGGGAGTTTTCTTGGATCCTCTCCCTGAGCACCTGGTGGGATTCCAGGCATAAAGCTTGTGAAAGTGTAGTGACCCACTTAGACGATCATCCCCAGGAGGTTTTCAATCTCCCACTTGTCTGCATTCAGCTTCCAGTAATTTGTCAAAATTCCAATTAAAAACTGCCTCCCAGTTATGGCATCTGGTGGTTTCTATGCCAGGTAACCAAATCTCAAGAATATCAATTCTTCAGGCGCCTAGGTGGCTCAGTTGGTTAGGCGGCTGCCTTCGGCTCAGGTCATGATCCTGGAGTCCCTGGATCAAGTCCCGCATCGGGCTCCCTGCTCGGCAGGGAGTCTGCTTCTCCCTCTGACCCTCCCCCCTCTCATGTGCTCTCTCTCATTCTCTCTCTCTCAAATAAATAAATAAAATCTTTAAAAAAAAAAGAATATCAATTTTTCCAGTTTCTCCTGGGTTTTTGTTGTTGTAATGTTGGGAGTAACAACTTCCACATGTCAGAGCTAGAGCTAGAAATCTTTTTCTATCAGGATTTCTATTTCTTCTTGGGTCAATTTTAGTAATCTATATATTTTCAAGACTTTTGTCCATTTCATTTAGATATAAAACATTCTATGCAGGGCACCTGGGTGGCTCAGTCTGTTAAGTGTCCAAATCTTGATTTCAGCTCAGGTCATGATCTTAGGGTTGTGTGAGATGGAGCCCCATGTCAGGCTCCAAGCTGGGCATGGAGCCTGCTTAAGATTCTCTCTCTCTCCCTCTGCCACCCCCTGCCACCCCCCAGCTAGAAATAATTTTTAAAAATTCTATGTAGTTTCACTGAACAGATTAAAAGGAACTGCTTGCAATTTCCTGCTCACTTTTACTTTGTTTTTACTATATTTAACTTACCAAGTACCTTTTCATATTTTCTTCTTAATTCTCACTATAAGCCTGGAAAGTAGGGATTATAACCTCCATTTTTAAAAGAGAAAACTGAAAATCAGAGAAGACATGGTTCAAATTCAGAACTATTGTCTTAAACAGTATTTTCAAACTGCCATGAAATCAGTTTAGTGAGACACAATCAACATTTTTTAATGAGGGGATGGAATAGACATTGAGGCATCATTTAAAGGTTAGTATCTGTTATGAATTGAATTGTGATCCCCAAAATGGTATGGGGGATAATTGGGGGTATCCCCCACTGAGTACCTCAGAATGTGACCTTATTTGGATTTAATGCCATTCCAGAGGTAGTCAAGTTAAAATGCAGAGAAAGTCAATTATCATATGGTTTCACTTATTTGTGGAACATAAGGAATAGCATGGAGGACATTAGGAGGAGGAAGGGGAAAATGAAGGGGGGGAATCAGAGGAGGAGACGAACCATGAGAGACTATGGACTCTGAAAAACAAACTGAGGGTTCTAGAGGGGACGGGGGTGGGGGAATGGGTTAGCCTGGTGATGAGTATTAAAGAGGGCACGTATTGCATGGAGCACTGGGTGTTATATGCAAACAATGAATCATGGAACACTACATAAAAAACTAATGATGTACTGTATGGTGATTAACATAATTAAAAAAAAGAAAAGAAAAAGTTAAAAAAATAAATTAAAAAATAAAAAGTTTCCCAGACCAAGCAAAAAAATAAAATAAAATAAAATAAAATTTAAAAAGTTACTAAGGTGAGCCTTAATCTCATATGACTGGTGTCCTTATAAAGAAAGGGAAATCTGACACAAGGACAGATCAGCACAGAGGGAAGATGATGAGAAGACATGAGGGAGAAGCCCGCCATGAACTGGAGTGATGCATCTACAAGCCACACAACACCAGAAGCTAGGCAGAAGCAAGGAAAGAGTCTCCCCTGGAGTCATCAGAGAGAATACAGCCCAAGCCAACCTTGATTTCAGACTTCTGACTCCAGCACTATGGGACAATAAATTTCTATTATTTTAAGCCACTCAATTTTTGGCACACTGTTAGAGCAGCCCTAGGAAACTAATACAGCATTGTTTTGTGCAAGTCTCTGCAGAGTGGGTGTGGGCGAAGGTGTGGGTGTGTATTCTGGGTCACAATGTAAACTTCATTCCTACCGTGGATTGCGGTCAGAAGCAGTCTGCGAAACAGTGTTCCATAACACAGGCAAATCTGCCACTGAAATCTATCCTGGCCATCCCCTTAAGACAGAAGGCAGGCAAAACAAAATATTCTGGGCAAAGAGAAGAGAGGTAGGGTGTTTGCGGGGTGGGGGATGGAGGGTGGTTCCCAAACAAAATGCGCTTTTCTGAAAAGAAGGGTGGAAAGAGTGGCACAATTAGACAGAGTAGCCGGTGATCAGGGAACACACTGTGTGAGACAACAAAAGTAGCCCTTTGGGGGCAGGTTTTCGTGGAGGTTGGGGGGGGAAGGTTTTAGCCAATCCACTTTGCATAAGTAAGATGATTTAACCCAGCCCAAGCTTCAAAAGAAACTATGTGAGGCGTGTTAATGATATTGGGAACTCCAACCAGACAGAGAGAAAAATCAGGGTAATGGAAAAGCAGACCTTAAGGGACCCATGTGTTGTTGACAGCAGACGGCAGAAGACTGCTTAATATTCTTACACAATTAAACTAATTCCCTTTAAGCTTCCTTCACATACCATAAACAAGATCTCCCCATTCCTCGGGAATTAACTTTTAACATCTGGGCAAATGTATTGTTGAATGCCCAAATCCCCAAAAATCCTAATTTTTTTTTTTTAACAGAAGCCAAACCAACAAGCCCTTTGTTAGCGGTGTTACCCTTGCTATTGGAATGCATATCGTGACATAAGGTAAGGGACACAAAATTCCTGTAAGCGAGGATCATATGATATCATTAATTAAAGAAAAACTGCATTATTAGCAAATCGCATTTATTTGTCAACCTGTGTAGCCAATAAAGGTGTCAAAGGGACAACAACATGAAACCGAATGGCTTATTCTGTTACTAAGAACAGGATGCTGAGATGAAGAACGCAGGCACGATTTTCTCACGCTGCAGCTTCTCATCTAAGCACAGGATTTCCACAGGGCCCCCTGGCTGTTGGCTCTGGGCTAGGAGAGGGAGCCGATTCATACCGCACCCCAATACCCAGTCCTCACTGGCGATAAACCACTCCGTGCCCTATCCCTGCATGTGAACTGCCTCTCCCTTTGCCAGGTTGAATGAGAACACACAGCTGGGCTTTTAAATTCTGCCCCTCTGGCCCATATAAAATACTTGTCTATGAGATAGCAAGGTGGCAGAGCAAGTGGGGTGACAAGGGTTTGGATAAGTAAACAAACCACTCACGTTCCAACACTCTACTCAGTAACTCCAGTGTCTCTAGTTCCTCAGAAGTAAAATGAATTTGTGATCATCCTCGTGTCACAGAATTTTTGAGAATTAAATGAGATTGTAACTGTAAAATGCATGGCTTCTGGATGTGCTCTGTTCCCCTGGGACTTATTACATGCAACCCTAGTTTAAACTTACCCCTGTATGTGAGGGAAGCTAGCATCCCTTTCTTTTATAAACACTGACAGTGTCCCTAATGTGCTGGGGACTGACTACATGTCAGGGTGGGATGGCTGTCAGGGAAGGTGGACAGGGGAGGCTACAAAGGTGAAAAAGCCAGCTTCCCTGGGCTGCCCAGGCATGGCACCTAAAGGGAGAGACACCCAGGGGAGTATATACTACAGTACAGTTGGTTAAATATTACCACTGAAGGAGGAACAAGGAGTCAGGATGCCCCGGACTAGAGAAGATGATGCTGAATCTGGGTCATAAAGATGCAAAGTAAGGAGGAAAAAGAAGGCATGAATAAAGGGCAGCTTTGTAGGACAGCGAGAAATGTGGTAAAGCGGGAATCCAGGACTCTCAGGAAGCAATGGTAAGGTGTAAAGCTAGCATCAGAGGCCTGGGCCTACCTGCATAGAGCCTTGCTTTCCAAATACTAATGAGCAAAACGGTGTCCATACATACAAGAGAACTGACAGTCAGACAGGCTGCAATGTTCCAACAAATACTCGCTGAGCACCCACGATATGATAGGTACGCACTAATGTCAATACTACCAAACAGTTCAAGAGTGTCTTTAAGCTCTAAGTCTTATCTAAAAAAAAGGACAAAACAATAAGTTGGTAAAGGACAGAAAGGGGCTAGATCTAGAGAAATTATAGAGAAAAAGTATTTAGTACTATTGACAATATTTTTATTAATAGCATTAAACTAAAAAAAAAAAATTGTTACTTATACCACTCTCAACTGGTTTTAGAAAGGATTCGGGCTTCAGTCATGCATCCAGCAAATACTCAATACCTACCATTTGCCAGGCCGCACCCTTCTAGCCAATGAGTGTTCCGGAAAAACAAAACACAAGCATCCATGCCCTAATGGGAGTTGAATTCTAGAGATATACTTATTGTGTTTTAATTTTAAAAAGTGGGGAAAAGTAGAAAAATACTAAAAAAACTTTATGACTTTTATAGCTTCCAATAGCCAAATAAATAAAGAGTCCCACAGCCTTCATCTGTATAGGTAGTTACAAATACTCTATGGCATATATATTAAAAAATAAAACTTTTTTTTTCAAATTCATTGCAGATTGTCCAAGAAACTCTGGAAGGACTGTCCATCAAATCTGAGTGAAAAAGTTTTCTGCTTTAATTCTTTTTACATGTAGATCATTCAATAAAAGTTTTAAGTGTTTATAATCTGTTGGTGACTTAACCATATTGTAATGCCTCCCTAAATGAATCTTATCTGTCCATGTTATTCTTTCATTGAGTGACTTCTTGGGGACCTCCTCAGCCCAATGCTATATGGGTTTCTAGGAGTGGAAGGCAAGAAAATATGTAGCCCACACCCTTAAGGGCTTATCATTGTTTTTAGGAGGAAGATGGGGTGGAAAATAAAACATACACATCCAAAACAACTAAAAAGGAACCAAGAGGAGTTCTTGAAATACTGCAAGATAACAAGTCAGTAGCACATAAAATTCATGCGTTAATGCCGATGGAAAGTGGAATCTTCCCCAACTGGAAGTTAAGAAATGCTCTTCTGGGGGTCCCTGGGTGGCTGAGTTGTTTAGCGTCTGCCTTCGGCTCAGGTCATGATCCCAGGGTCCTGGGATCGAGCCCCACATTGGGCTCCATGCTCGGCGGGAAGCTTGCTTCTCCCTCTCTCATTCCCCCTGCCTGTGCTCCTGTTCTCACTATCTCTCTCTGTCAAATTAATAAATAAAATCTTTAAAAAAAAAAAAAAAGAAAGAAAGAAAGAAATGTTCTTCTGCCACTTAGGAAAACACTGCTTCCAAGCAAAGTCCTTCAATGCTATTCTGTTGAATGATGCTTCCCAACTACAACGGGCCAGTAGATTAGGGCCTTGGAAAAATACTGCACTCTTTGTAATTAATTAATCCATTAATTACATTGTCAATTATTGTGGATCAGAAGTAAATTCAATATTATCTTTAAAACCTATTATTTCTGAAATCAAAATGGCAAGGCATTCCCCCACCCCACCCAGGGATCCAAGCCAAGCCCAAGCTGTGTGCTTCTCCCACCCAAGATGTCGGTCACTGATCTACGATGCCTCACCCCTAAGAGGCTTGGGGACGCGGGTATTACTGGTGATGAGCACACATGGTTTGGGTGGATTGGCAGGCGAAATCCTGGCAGGAGAGTCTCGAAGCATCAGCAGATGCTGCCATGCACAGACATCCAAATGCTGGCTGCGCTGATGCCCCATGTTTCTCTGTGAAGACAGCAACGCCTCTTCCCTGAGAGGCTGGTGGCAAAACAGAACCCTCGCCGAGCCCCACAGACAAACACGCACAAGCGCGAACATGCACCCGCACACGCAAGTGTGCCTGCACACGCACACACGTGCGTGTGTGCACACGCCCGGTCAGGTGAGCTCTGGCTGCCAGCGGTCTCTTTCATCTGTCTCTCGTGGTATAAACCCAGCTGGAAAGAACTATCCTGTTCTTCGCCGACATAGCTCTGAGATTTCAGTTCCATGCAGACAATAGGAAGTCACCACCAGCCGTCCACCCAACTCACAAAGAAAAGATGGCCTGCTGGCAACGGAGAGCTGAGATCAGAGCCCCGGGACTCCCTGGCAGCCTTTGGCACCCCGAGGTCCCAAAAGCTCGGGTCACAGATTGCTCAGGTTATCCTCATCAGACTCATTCAGTCAGTCAACAAGTATTTATTGATCACCCTCTCTGGGCCAGGAGCGGAGGAGGCGTCAAGAGTCACAACCTCAAAATAGCTGAGGGGTGCTGTGGAACATTCTCCTTCCATATCTGCCACACCGATTTCATTTTCATTCCACCTTTACTGAGCAATGACAATCTGGCCCTAGACTGAGCCTGGAAACACAACACCAAGCAAGACGGATGTGGTCCCTGACTGTAGTGAAGGAGTTAGCCAGAGAAGCCAGCCAACACTGTGCAGTGGCCATCATCTACAGTAGGGTAGAGGCTGGTGTAAAAATACCGTGTGTGTGTGTGTGTGTGTGTGTGTGGCAGGGGGCAGGGGAAGGCAGTGCACTGAGTCCCAAAGATAAACTGTGGTTACACAGTTGACTAGGGAGAAACATAGCCGAGGCAGGGAGAGCAGCTTTAGAGTCAGAAATTTGTTCTGGTTCATCAAATGCTCTAAGCCTTAGCTTCTATTTCTTAAATGGGAAAATAATAATACTCAATGAGAAAATGTGAGTGAAGAACTTAGGACTCAATAACTGATAGTCATCATTGTCATTACTACTGTTGTTATTATTAATAACAACAATAATAGCAATACCTGCTGATGCTTAGAGGTAAAAAAATATATGGAACATTCTGGAAAATTAACATGGTTCAATTTGGCTGGAATATAATGTACGTGTGTGTGTGAGAGAGAAAGAGGGAGGGAAAGGAAGAGACAGAGAAAGGGGGAGGAGGGAGAAAGAATAGGATTATCTGATGGTAGAAGTCTGAGTTATTTCCGACTTGAGTAGGATGTTGAAAGTCAATGGAATGGACACAGCTGGGTATTCCATGGAACCATCCCCACTCCATTGGACAGCAATGTAACTTCTGTGTACTGTGTATTCCTCGTCTATGGAAGGAGTACTAGCACACTTGTCCTGTCAATCTCAAAGACTGTTGATGTTAAGGGATCCCATTCCTAACCCTGAGGTGCCAAGGAAAACTCCAGAAAGGACAGGTACAAGTACAAGAAAAGGCAACCACTGTCATGCTAATTTAGATAAATCTCCAAGTTGGAGTGAGTAAATGATCTAAAAGCACAAAACTGCTGAGCTGTCTGTTTTGAATGTCAAATATTTTCATAGTCCACATTTGTCATTAACTGAACGAGAACTAGACAAATTAATGAACTGACAGAATACGGATCTGAACCACACACAAATAATCAGAACTTACAGGTAAGCATTCAAATTGTCCTCCACTGGAACTAAGTTTCTCTGAAGAAGCAAGAAGAGAAAATAACACACTCAGATCTTTCACAAAGCACAGATCCAGAAACTAAAAAATCCAGATAAAGAGCTATATGCCCACAGCCTTGGGGCCAAAGCTTATGGGTGACCTGCACTGATCTCACTTTTCAGTCAAAATAGAAATGAGGAGAATGAGGGGCCACACAACCTGGGAATAACCAGAGCAGAACAACTTCTGGGGGACAGGAGTGTTGGGAACTCACATTCACTTGCAACATTACAGGAACACACGGGGATCTTCAGTGGTCTGTCCCCTTGGAGGAGAGTCTGGAGTCTGACTACTTGTGAGTCGAGCATTACCAAGGGTGGTGGAGGGGTTGAGAACTGCCTGATAGAGTTGGAAAGGCATAAGATTTTGTCTCATGCAGACAAACCCAGAATTCGAATCTGCTGGGTTCTACCTCTTCCTAGAAATGCAGCCTTAGGCCAATTACATAAGTTCTGGAGTTGTTTTTGAATATTAAGTGAGTCCTAAATCTCCATAAAATGCTTAGTAAAGGGTTTCATCAGACCATTATAAAGATCAAAAGACAACCAAAATCCAGCCTCAACGGCTCCCCAGTGCCCACAAGCTGAAGTCTGAACTCTAACCTCATATTCAAGATTCCCTATGCCAGATTCTAGCCCCAACCTATAACTATAGGATTTAAATACTTCCACAGCACTAATCGTGCTTTTTGATGGCCATGCCTCCAACAGCCTTGCTCTGTTCTACCTCCTCACAAGCTCCCCTTAACCCCTCAGCCCTTCGGGCTCCTACCCATCCTGCAAGGTCCTGCTTTTTGTCTCTCCTGTTCCCAGGAGCCATCGTAGAGTATTCCTCACTTCTCCTTTTGAAATACAATCCGTCCTCCCCAGGTAAGAATTAGGTCTCCTTTGTGAGGTTTTGACTATCTTGGGTCTTAAAAGAGGGAATGTCCAAACTGGGTGGTTCAAATCAAAGCTCAGGGAATCTCAGGACACAGGGAGGAAATTCGGTTCTAGTGGAGGACCGATAAGCAGCATGCATTTGAGCTATTAGTGAAGGCCTAAGAAGCAGTGGTGAGCAGCCCCCCGGGCTCTATGATGCACATGACAAATGGTGCCCATTCCAAAGCTGAAAGAGGTTTGGGCTTGGCTCCCAGAAATGGCCATGGCTGGCACTTGGCACACTCTCCACACTTGGCTCTGCTTCCTTCTTTGTGGGCTAGTCTAGGTCCAGCCCCATTACAGATTCCAGATCCCTCCTCCCTGCTCAAGACCTAACTCACTCTCCTCTTCCACAAGCTCAAGGAGCATCAGCTAGTCTTGGGAGGACTTAGTGTGGAAGGAAAGTTCCTAAATCTCCATCCAGCCTCTTTCCAGTCTATTTTCATGGCATAAATGCTAGGGCTAGCTTTTCAGAGACCTTCATCTTTTATTCTCAGGAGCCTTTTCTTCTCCCAACAAAACTTAGCTCTTAAGATCAAAAACTTTGCTTTTAAAACTGTCATTTTTGATGTGGACTTCAAAAGCTTATTTTGGAAGTAAAAAAAAAATAAATAGCATTTTTTTCCTTTGCTTTATTTGCTTTTCTATGGACATACCTCCTGCTTACTCTGCTCCCTGCCTAGAATGTCCCTAATTTTCCACAAGGCAATGTGAAGACCACCAGCTGGTCAGAAAGACCAGACATTAGACAGTGTGAGAAAAAGAAAAACTCCCAAGTTTAATATCTCAGGGTGTTACACTGCTGTAATCCCATAGTATTTAAGAGAATAAGCACTGGAAACAAACAGACCTGACATTTACTCTGACACTTACTAATATGTGATCATTGGCATTTAACTTCTCTGTGCTGATTTCATCATCAGGAAAAGGCAAAAGTAATAGTAGTCACTTCTAACTGCTGCTGTGAGGCGTAAATTATTAAAAAGTGCTTCACCAAGACTGTCACATCCATAACACTCAATAAATAGCAGTTTTTATTATGTACCATGCATTTAACAATTGAGCATGTTCTGCCTTGAGGTATATCTAATATCATGAATCTTTATTATTTAAATCTATTTTTATTTTACTTCCCTTGCATGTAAGCCTTCTCTCCTAAGCTAGACTTTAAGTTCATCCACTATTTTCTCATTTGTGAAATAAGAATAGGAATAACCTGCTTTGTGAAGTTGTAAGCATTACTGGGGGTGGTTATGAGTGTTCAGTCCAATTTCAGGACAGGGTACAGCAGCCATTACTCTTATATCCCTTATGCAAAAACCAAGTGCCCAAGAAACACATCTATGAGCTTGGATCCATGCAAGGAAAGAGGCAGACCTAAGAGATACTGACAGTACCCCCACCTAGTGACTTGGCCATCTCATAATGCTTTGAATGACTTCCTGCTACATCTCTGGGTCTGAGGTTTTTTCTGGAACTAAAGAAGGTCATTGTGCCCACATCATGACAGACTCAATGTGCCAGGCAATTAATCTCCCCATCCCCCAGCAACCCCCAACTAAAGATTGAATGAACATGGCACCTAAATACCTCAACTCCCTAGCCCCTTGAACAGAATAATTCTGAAATGTTTCATACCATTTCCCAGAGTTTCTCTTCAGAATCAGCCCTAGTTATTCACTGTGGTCAATGGCTAATAACGCCCTTTATTGGCTACCTGCCTTTCTTGAATTTCTTCCCTCTCCCCACCAGCACTCTTTGCTCCCCTCAAATAACCTCCCTGACTTCAGATTCTGGGAAACCCAAGCCAAGACAGTAGGGGCTCCCATGTGTGTTGGCCCACTGTTCATAGAGCTTCCACAAGGATAGTCCCACACCTCTCTTTGAGTATGGTGATGGCACTGAATGGGGTGGTTTAGTGAAAAGAGCCTAAGAATCAAAGCCAGAAGATCTAGATTTGGTCTTGTCTTTCACGTAACTAGCTGTGTGATCTTTGTGATATGGACTGACTGTGTCCTCCTGAAATTCATATGCTGACACCCTAATCCCCAATGGGATGGTATCTGCAGATGGGACGTTGGGAGATAATTAGGTCCTGAGGGTGGAGCCACCATAATGGGAATGGGTGTTAGTGGTATAAAACACAGGAGAAAGCTTGCCTCCTGTCTCTCACCTCCCTGAAGCTGCCATGTGAGAACACACAGAGAAGACGAGCTAGAAAGGGGGCTCTCACCAGAACCCGATCGTCCTGGACCCTGATCTCAGATTTCCAGCTTCCAGATGGTGAGAAAATAAACTTCTCTTGTTGAAGTCACCCAGTCCATGGTATTTCGCTTTGAGAGCCCAAATGAAGACACCTTGAGATAAGGTTTCAACCCTCTGAATTTTAATTTTCTTTTCTTTTTTAAAAGATTTTATTTATTTATTTGACAGAGAAAGACACAGCGAGAGAGGGAACACAAACGGGGAGTGGGAGAGGGAGAAGCAGACTCCCTGCCGAGCAGGGAGCCCGATGCGGGACTCGATCCAGGGACTCCAGGACCATGACCTGAGCCAAAGGCAGTCGCTTAACCAACTGAGCCACCCAGGCGCCCTAATTTTCTTATCTATAAAAATGGGACTAATAATAACATCTGTGCCACAGTGCCAATCTGAGAATAAAATGAAAAATTTCATGTGTTACTATGCACTTGCTGGGCATGACAGGGAATAGAAAGTTGAACAGATAGGAATCTTGCCCTGAAGAGGCTCCAGGATAGTGTAGGAGAAAAGACTCATAACAAAAAAACACAATACAAAGCCAAAGCAGCCAATGCATTTGAAAAAGCACAGATAAAATACAAAGAAAAGTCCAGTTCAGGGAAAGGGACATGACCTTCAACAAATTTGCCATTTGGTTCAAACAAGGTAAAAGAACATGTAGACTGCCCAGATAGCGCTCTTGCTGTAAAGAATTTCTTAGCACTTTCAGGCAGTTATGCCCCGAGCCCCCAAACTATTCTGGATACACTTCTATTCCAGTACTTTTTTCAGTGCTTTGCATTTATTTGTTTGGAAAGCCATGTTCCACAGGAAATTAATAAGCTTCTGCAGGTCAGGACCACTAGGTCCTACGATTTGACAGATGCACATATATAGTTTACATATCCCCCAACCAGGAAACTTATCCCAATAACTGGTACACAATAAGAAGTCCTAAATAAATGCTGTTGAAAGATGAACCCAATTCTCTATCCTGCCATATCTGAAATATCCGAAATATATAACTTTCTAACAGTTAAGAAATAAAATCTAGGGGCGCCTGGGTGGCTCAGTCGTTAAGTGTCTGCCTTCGGCTCAGGTCATGATCCCAAGGTCCTGGGATTAAGATCCGTGTAGGGCTCCCTGCTGAGCAGGAAGCCTGCTTCTCCCTCTCCCACTCCCACTGCTTGTGTTCCCTCTTTCTCTTTCTCTGTCAAATAAATAAATAAAATCTTAAAAAAAAAAAAAAGAAAGAAAATCTAGCCCCATTTTCATTTTTCTCAATATTGCATCCCCATCATTTTCTCTTCCAGGAAATATCTTGAACAGAGGCACAGAGCACTAGAAAACAAACAGGCAGTATTACTTTCTACCCTCTCGGTGATGATCAGGAGATCAGGAGGCAACTCCCCTGAAGAGTGTATTAAAATGACCTGACCAAGTGTTGGGGGGTAAAGGACAGCACCCGGTCCAGCAGCTACAAGGTGAAAGCACAGTTCCCTCTAAGAACTGGTATTTCCTTTACTTTCAAAAGACAGATAAATAATTGTGACACGTCCACAAAACCATGCTGAAATCATAAACATTTCATTACTTTATCAGCTTGGAGCCAAAGCATCAAAAACTGTAGTCAGGGCTAATCTATTTCTCTCTGCTTCTAAAAGCTGCCTCAAATAGTCTGGCAAAAAAGCCCAAAAATGAAAATTAGTTGTTCAGATTAATTCCCTTCCCCAGGAAAGATCTTTGTACTGTATTTAAAACAAGGACAGTGTACCATGGTTCCTTTATTGACAGGACAATTACTCTAAGAAGACAGAACTTAATGTAAGCTGGTAACTCCCAAAGCTACTTAGTGAGGAAAAATCAAGAGATAATATATTGATCCAACTAGAAGAAGATAATCTGCACGAAAAAATCTGTGCTCTCCAGCATGGCCTCCACACTATTTCTTCCTCTATGCTGTTCCTCCTCAGAAGCTCCAACTGGTGTGTCAGAGGCTCCTCACAATCCACTGGGACATTATCTTCCCACCTTAACCTTGGCCTTTCTCCTATATTCTTAATCTAAATAAAAGGTCTCTGTTGGAGAGGTTGCAGAGAAAGGGGAACCCTCTTACACTGTTGGTGGGAATGCAAGTTGGTACAGCCACTTTGGAAAACAGTGTGGAGGTGCCTCAAAAATTAAAAATAGAGCTACCCTCTGACCCAGCAATTGGACTCCTGGGTATTTACCCCAAAGACACAGATGTAGTGAAAAGAAGGGCCATATGTATCCCAATGTTCATAGCAGCAATGTCCGCAATAGCCAAACTGTGGAAAGAGCCGAGATGCCCTTCAACAGATGAATGGATAAAGAAGATGTGGTCCATATGTACAATGGAATATTACTCAGCCATCAGAAAGGATGAATACCCAACTTTTGCATCAACACAGATGGGACTGGAGGAGATTATGCTAAGTGAAATAAGTCAAGCAGAGAAAGTCAATTATCATTTGGTTTCACTTATTTGTGGAACATAAGGAATAGCATGGAGGACATTAGGAGAAGGAAGGGAAAAATGAAGGGGGGAAATCAGAGGGAGAGATGAACCATGAGAGACTATGGACTCTGAGAAATAAACTGAGAGTTTTAGAGGGGAGGGGTCAGGGGAATGGGTTAGCCTGGTGATGGCTATTAAGGAGGGCATGTACTGCTTGGAGCACTGGGTGTTATATAAAAACAATGAATCGTGGGTCACTACATCAAAAACTAATGATGTATTGTATGGTGACTAACATAACATAATAAAATAAAATTAAAAAAAAAAAAGGTCTCATCATTCCATGCACACCAGGACAAGCCAAACATTAAGAACTATCATTACTTCCTTCTTAATCACCCCTCCACCATTCTCCCTGACCCCCAACATAGACACATCCATTGGTTGTGTTTGTGAATTCTCCTTCCTCAATACCTTGCAAATCAGTTCCTCACGCCACCCTTACTCCAGCCCCTTCTGTCTGGATTTCCTACAACTAGTCTTCCTATCTCCAGTCCTTACATACATACATGGCTTTGGGCTAGTTTTCTAAAATGCAGTTCTGATTGTGTCACTCTCTGCTTAAAAATCATTCAGTGGCTACCAACCCCATTCAGCATTAAACTTGAAGACCCATCCATACCCTTCCTCACTTTACAGCTCTAGTCCTGCTGAACTAAGGATGAGTATTCACCTTCCCAGCTTTCTCATTCTCCTCAATCCTTACAAATGCTCATCTTGTGTCCTTGGTTTTCCAATGAGCCCCACCTACCACGTGAAGCTAAAAGTTAGTCCCTGGTTGGGACTTGACTCCAACAGGACCTTCTTAGGGAAAGGATGCTCTGATACCCCTCCCTCCAACACACACACACACACACACACACACACACACACACCAGCTCCCACACCCCGGGCATTGTTGGCTAACATCATACATCACATTACATTATAATTCCCCTTTGAGTCACAGGTCTCTCTAACAAGACCATGTCCTCTGCCAGTGTCTTTGGATCTGCTGAATCTGACATAGTTTCTGCCACTCAGTAAGCACTCGGGAAATGCTTGTTGAAAAAAGAAAATGATAAGGTTGAATGAATGAATTTCCCATTCTGTGATGGAATGCACTGGTTCCAGATCTGGTTTCCAATCTAACAATCAGGCTGTAATGGGAGCAGTTTAATCCACTGAACGCAAGGAAACCTCCCAAACACAACAGCCCCCAGACAGCTCTCCCCTCAAACTGGATACCAAGTGGCTTACAATTTATTTGTTTCACAAATCTCCTCTTCTCCCTCAAGTTTAAACTACCCAAGGGCAGTGACTGACCTCCACTCATTCAACAAATACCTAATGAAACTAGAAATGTGCCAGTCAGTAATAATATCTTAACACTTACACAGTACTTACTGTGCACGCACTGGGTTGAGGCAAGTTCCATGATGTTTTGAGTGTTGCGGTGTGCAATTGACTAGGGACCAGATACATAAACAAACAACTTCATACTGCATGGGAAATATTCTCCCTAAGCATTCACTCAGTATCTTCTCCAACACTTATTCAATGTTTGCTATATTCAAAGTCTTTTAAGTGTATCAAGGCATTCTCCTGAGGAAGGCATCCCTATTTTATCAAAGAAGAAACTGAGATACAGAGACATCAATTAATTTTCCCAAATCCCACAGCTGAGAGTTGGCAGAGCCGGGATTTCAATCCCGGGAGCTGGTTCCAGAGCCCCCTCCCCTTTTCTAAAAGTTTTTATTTAAATTCCAGTTAGTGGGGCCCCTGGGTGGCTCAGTCCATTAAGTGTCTGCCTTCGGCTCAGGTCATGACTTCCAGGTCCTGGGATCAAGCCCGGCATTGGGCTCCCAGCTCAGCGGAGAGTCTGCTTCTCCCTCTGCCTCTCCCCCTGCTTGTGCTCTCTCTGTCTCTGTCTCTCTCTCAAGTGAATAAATCTTTAAAAAAACAAATAAATAAATTCCAGTTAGTTAACACACAGTGTGACGGTAGTTCCAGCTGTACAATAGAGTGATTCAACACTTCCATACAACACCCGGGGCAGGGCCCCCTTTTTTTAAACCACTAAACAAAACTATCTTCTTGCTCATTGCCTCAAAATAATGAGAATGTTTATCTCTGAGTGGTAGCCGTAAGAATGAGTTTTGTTTTCTCACTTTCGAATTTTCCTCTTTCATTTTTTTTTTTTTGCTTATTCATGTTTTCTAGTTTTTCCACATCGAGGCATGCAATCTTGAACATAATTTATAACAACAAAAAATTTGACTGACCATGCAGTGAAAACAGTTGCTACATTATAGAGAAAATGTGCAGAGAGATAATAAAATGTTAATGCGATGAGCTGTCTAAAATCAGCAGGAGTCCACTTCCAGACTCTCCGCTGATGGACACTAGGAGACACAAGCCCCCTCCCCGTGCTGCCAGCTCTCCTAGCTACAGCCACAGCCAATAAAGATGCTCCCATAATTTAAACGCTTGTAAGAACTCTTCATGAATTTAGGAGGAGACGTGATCGAGAATAAACAGGAAGACCTGGTGGCTGGTGCTGCTTTCTTAGGAGGAAACTACAACATGGTTTCCAAGGGAAAACATTCAGGGTCCAGCTCTGCTGTCAGCGCACGCACGGTGTAGGCATGCTGGGTGCACCCCACACTGGGCTGTGCAGCCTGGGGCTGGCCGTCTCTGGGCGTCTGCAGGAATCTGGGTCACTCCATCACATGGCTGACCCACATTTACAGAAACCCAGCCTTCCCATCCTATTAGAGAAACAGCAGCTCGGTGGAAGTAAGCTTTATGAATAACTAAATTTACAGATGAGTCCGTTTTAATTAGCTAGAGAAGAGGACACCCCCAATTCCTTCTTCCAGACAAAGCCAGCGCCGTTTTTGCTACATCAGCACATCTGTAAACAGCTCCACTGTGGGGATGAGTCCACTTGAAATTCCTTTTGAATATCATTAATTTGCTTTCCCCACTTCTAAAAAACCTATACATCTGAAGGGCAGTGCTTTCGAACCCTCAGTTTTCGAGGGATGACAGCAGTGCACCGTCTCCCAGATGCCTGGTTCTCCAGGTCCTGCGCCTGCTGAAATTCGGCTTCCTTCAGATTTTTTACAATGAATCACCACATCAAGGGGTTGGGGCTCCGGGAGGAGTGTTTGAAACCAGTCATGACTGGTCAAAGTTCTCCGCTGTGGTTTCATGGTCAGAATTCCGAGACACACATATCCCAGCTCCCCGCTTGCCTTTTTCTAGGACTAAACTCTCTGAGAAATAGAATTTTGTCATTCAAAGGTGCTACAGGAATTTCTCTTTCTCTCCCAGGCGGAGACCCTCTACCTGTTTCCTCCCCCACGCATAAGAGAGACACAGGTAAAGAATCAGCGCCATTCAGCAAGAACAGGAGGAGGGAGCATTCGGGTAAGAAAGTGAGGGATGGCCAGTTTGAAGCGTTCCGAGATGTTTTCAGGAAAATGCCCATCTCCATACCCTTCCGGAGAATACGTGCTGCAGGGTTAAAGATGCCCACCCCCCCCCCCCGCTTGCCATCACACACTCGTCCCACTTATATCTGCACAGGTTCCCCTTGGATGGGGGAGCCTCTCTGTAAAATGCATGTGCGTGTGTCAGGCAAAGCGATGCCCGGGGAAGTATCTTCCCATTTGAGTGTTCCAGATGAAACACCCCAAACAAATTTCTGGTTCAAATCTGCATCTTGGGATCAACAGGACAAGGGATAGCTTGCTTAATTAATCTTATTTTTCCTCTCCCTTTTAAAACATTTTATTTTCCCTTCTCTTCTCTCCTTCCCTTTTTAAAAATGTGTTTGCTAACCTGGTGGATTGGGGGAATTCTGTAGATCTAGCATAGCTGGCTGTCAGCAAGGCATTTGATAAAATCTCTCATGAGATCTCAGAGGACGAGACAGGGAAAATGTGGGCTGAATGACAAGCCAGGAAAAGGGGGTTTAAAACTGATTGAATTTCAGTACACACAAGGCAGTGTCAACCTGGAGAGAAGTCTCCAGAGTGGCTTGCCTCAGGGCTCTGAATTCAGTCTTGTATCTGTCAACATTTTTCCTAATGACTGGGATTAGGTCATGGACATCTCACCAAATTTTTACATGACTAAAAACCGGGAGGGACAACAAACATGCTGGATGGCGAAGAGAGGCCCGAAATGACTTCAGTAGGGCTAGGGTAGTGTTTCTCAACGTGTGGTGTATCACCTGTATCAGAGTTTAAAATGCAAATGCTTGTCCCCCAACCCCCTCACACACCTGCTGACTAATGGCAGACCACCCTAAGAAACGCCGAACCAGAACAGTCACTTAAAATAGGAGATCCAGGCCTGTAATTTGGTGTGTCCATTGAACATCCTTCTGGATACACACACAAAAAAGGCCATCAGACTATGGCTATCTGGAGATTAGCAGAACCTGGAGAAGGGAAAAACCCTCCAGAAAGTACGTTGTTGCTGTTGTTGTTTTAAAATGGAAAAGACCAAGGAGTGGCTATTGAAATAAATTCAAGCTGGAGGTTGACAGGCATCTGGGTGGTGGCAGAAGGATTAAAGCCAAGTGACACTCAGGTAGAATGGAGGAAAGTGGCAGTTCAACCCTTCCGGGTCCCCACTGTGAGGCAGGGGCTCATACTGGTCTCCCTTCGGTAAACGAAAGGTTCCCTTCTGGGAGAGAGCACCTGATCAGCTAACTACAAGAACTTTGCCACTTTCATACCAACCAGATTTACCAAATGAAAACTGAAGAAAATACTGAGCAAAGAACAATGTAAATATTGCTTATTCCTGAAAATGATACTCTAGCTGACACTCCACTAAGAGTTCCAGTGATTTGTATATTTTCAATATCAGCTCTGAAATCCACTTGTAAGGGCCAGTTTAAGACTCATGCAACTTTCAAACTTGAGGACATTAAAAATACATGTGAAGCCAAGGCTTTTTACTATTAAATACTGGAAGGTGATATTAAAATCTGGAATCAAAGGAAAACCCACAGTCCCTGCTCCTTCACAAGAGGCGTTTTCGTGAAGTCTCCTGTCTCCTAACATAATTCTCAATTGACTTGAGCCAAAGAGTTCAATTTTCTCCTTGATATTCTGGCATTTTATGACATCTGGCCCTCTGAATGTAACTAATACTACAATGAAGAAGCAACGAAAACTCATAAAGCATAAAGTCTGCTGAAAGGACACAAACTCCAATGTTTGAGAAAAAGACAGCATCTCATGTTTCCTTCCTTCTCTTTTTAATGCCTGCTACACTCATCTTCCCATAATGAACATTCAATGGTTCAAAAATATTTCCCTTAAAGAAAAAAAAAAAAGGAATGGGATACTTAAAATGCAAGAGTAATCCATAAATTTCTCGAACTGTCACTAGGATTCAACAAAAGAAATTTACAATTTTAAAATGAAAAAAAAATAGTTCATCAATTAATTATCTTTCAGCTAGCTGCCTATCCGCTTGAACAAAAATATATGGGTTTACTTCTTAAAAGTCAGATCAAAGGTGCTTTAGAAAATTAACATCTTTCTTTTATTATAAAAGGGAAGATAAATCAAAATGCGGTTTTATTCTTGAAACTCACCTCCTGGATTTATGATAACATAAAAGAAATCCCAGTCCCTAAGATCCCACCTTCTCTTTTAACATTGGGGTAATTGAATCATGTTGCATCCTGTTCTTTACTATGGCTGTCCGCTATGCTTATAAAAGGCAAAAACAGAAGATAGAAAATAGACCAGTGGTTGCCAGGTGCTGGGGAGAATGGGGAATGGGGATCTCGGAACTCAACAGAGTTGTGTGGTAGTACATTCACAATGTTGAATGTACAGTTGTGAATGTACTAAATGCCACTGAACTGAGCACTTTAAAATGGTTAATTTTGGGGCGCCTGGGTGGCTCAGTCAGTTGGGCGGCTGCCTTAGGCTCAGGTCGTGATCCCAGGGTCCTGGGATCGAGCCCCACATCGGGCTTCCCGCTCAGCGGAGAGCCTGCTTCTCCATTTCCCTCTGCCTGCCACTCTGCCTGCTCTCTATCTCTCTGTCAAATAAATAAATTTTTTAAAAAAAATCTTTAAAATGGTTAATTTTATGTTATGTGAATTTCACCTCAACAAAACAAAAAACAAAAAAAGGGAAAATTCCAAGGTTGCCCTAAGGACAACATCCCATCAACAGCTCACTGACAGCAGAAGTCAGTTAGGAGCAGAAGGGCACGCAGTGGGACTCTATGCTACAGCATCCACTCGTGAAAAGGTCATCCTGTATCTTTCCCAACCTATAGAATTCTAGCTGCTAAACCAAAGATGGACGCACCACCAAGAGGTTATCCCTCAGAAGAGAGTGGCCTAAGGGTGAAGGAATCTGAGTTTGGTCTCAGCTCAATGAAGAGAGCTAAATTATGCTATGTATCCTTGTCTCTGAAGTGGGGATAATTATGCCTCATAGGGTAGCTGGGAAGATCACGGGACACCCCACATGATGGAGCACACACAACATGATTTCCTTTGGGATGCTCAAAAAAGAAGAAAAGAAACAGCTGTATAAATGACAGTTGGCAGATCAAGCCGACGGCCATGTCTGTCTACAGGAGGATGACAGGGGGACACAGACTGATTAAGGACCACCAAACACTGAGGGCCACAGAGCAAGTGGAATGTTCATGTACCAGCTCCAAACTGTTCATTCTAGCCATGAGCAAGATGCACCATAAATATCAAACGTTAAGTACAAGAGGGAATTTTGAAGATGAGACACTCTATATGTGACTGGTGCATCCATATTTGCTTTCCAATTTAACATTTCCTACACATAATCCCGGTTATAAAATTTAACAACATTTATCTTGAGAACAGACCTCACCTGTAACCAGCTTCCTTAAACACACACACACACACACGAGATTCTGATTACATGATGGAATTCCAACTCAACAACATCATCAAGCGATAGCACTATCCATCTTGTCTCTCTCCCAGTTACTTTGTCTATATGTTCTCCCAGTTAATGACCTAGCCAGCCCCTTTAAGCTGGCCTTCAACCTCACCTAACCTCACAGCCCCATGCTAGGACATCGATCTTCCAGAACCTGGTCTGATTCTCCCTGAGTTTCTTCCTCATATGGATAGAACTAAGAAGCTCACATTTTTACACTCCAGAGACCCCATTCTGGTCATGTTAGCAATTCTGAAACAGTAACAAACATAAAGTTCGAACCTAAATGAAAAAAGCTTGATTTTTTTTTCTTTAGTACTTCGGATATTTTGATCACATCTGTGAAAGATTCTGGCCCGGAATATGAACAGATATGGACACCAAAGCCAAGAGCTGACCTGCAAATCTTTCTCTTACTTATTCATAAGAGTCTCCTAGCTATCAGAGAATAAACAGTACCAGTCCAGAGTGGCAGGCTATTTTCTCATCTACAGTCCAACAAAGTGATTTTGACAAAGGCAAAGACAGAATGATCCCCCTTGGTCTGGATTACCACCAAAGAGTCTTAGAACTGCCTGATACATACAAAAGAGATGATTTCTGCTCATGGGGACCCTTTTCCTGGCCCCCCAACAGGGTAACCCATCAAAAGTAGTGTGTGCTACCTGCCAGAAGAAAAATGAGGCCATGCAGAAATGTTGGACAACTGAATACTTTTGTGTTTACATTTATGAACATCTGACTGTATAGGGGCCGGTGCTGCTGATCCTCAGTAATGCCTGTTACATTCCCTTTGCAGTGAAGAAGCTGAAATAAATGTATAAGGAATAGAAACATTGTGCTCTGCGCTGTATATAAAACAACTCACTTAGTATAAACTATTTGTGGAGCAAGCTTTAAAACTATGCTTTCTCAAGGAGAAAGAATATTTCTTAGTGAAAAAGAAGACTGAATGAAAGAGAAAATAGAATATATTCTTTAAAGATTTTATTTATTTTAGAGAGAGTGCAAGCAGGGGAGGGGCAGAGAGAGAATCCCAAGCAGACTCTGTGCTGAGCGTGGAACCAGATGCAGGGCTCGATCTCACGACCCTGAGATCATGATCTGAGCCGAAATCAAGAGTCAGACACATAACCAACTGAGCCACCCAGGCGCCCTGAAGATAGAATATTTCTGAAGTAGTCAAAAAAGTGTTACCTACTGAAAGCATATGGATGGGAGGGCAATAGGGAGGTGATAAGGCCAAAGACCTAACTTGGAAAAACACTAAAGTACTTCTGCAAAGAAATACCAAAAGAGGTCAATGTATATAAAATAGAAATTAAAGGACCTGAAGATTAATATATTCACATCTTTAAGAAAGGAGTGAAATTCGAGGCCCTTGGCACATTCCAAATAGCATGGAACACCTTATATGGAAAACTGTTGCCTGAAATCCAAACAGGATCTGGGAGGCATCTCCTGCTGGATGAGCTGCTTGGTGAGCTGAACTTATTAGTAAGAGGTTTATGGGGCTTGACTGAAAGATAGAAGAGAAGAAAGATAATAAAAAAATTATGTTGAGGACGAAGTCCATCAGAAAATAGAAATATAGAGTCAGACTAAAAAGGGGCCAAGAGAGCATTAAACACACTGTCTCTAAGAGAAGAACAAGCCAGGTGACAAGAAAGCACTGGAGGGGACGCCTGGGTGGCTCAGTCAGTTAACCTGACTCTTAGTTTTGGCTCAGGTCATGATCTCATGGGTTGTGAGATCAGGCCCTGGCTTTGGACTCTGTGCTCAGCAGGGAGTCTGCTTGGGGATTCTCTCCCTCTGCCCCACACCCACGTGTGTGTGTGCTCTCTCCCTCTCTCTCCCTCTAAAATAAATAAGTAAATCTTTAAAATAATAAGAAAAGACTGGAAATCTCAGATGACCACATTTATAAAAAGTGACAGGCAGCTCTTCGGACATTTTATTGGCTCTGTTAGGGCAGGAAGAAAGAAGCCATAAGGTAGTTACTATGGGGTCAATGAGAAGTACTGAAAATTATTGAAAATCAAATATATTTATTAAATGTAAGCTATTATCATTATTTTTGTCATTACCTTAAATGGCTGGGGAAAAAAATAAACCTCAAACTCCAGTATTTGACAAAAGCTCCTCGTAGATCATCCGTGTCTCAATTTCCTTTGTCTACACATACATTATTCAAAGCTTTGAACCACAGAAGAACAAAGAAGGTTATGGAACAAATCTCCACATGCTCAGAGTTCGCACAAAGTTGATGGCCAGGAAACATGTCTCCATCTAATCCAACTTCTGGAAAGGAATGGGACAGAGATAGATAGTGGCATTTGGCTATACATAGCCAGCCCTTCCTTCTCTTCCTTCTTTCAAAAGTACCTACTGAGCAGTGATCCTATCCCAAACTCTGACCCAGAAAGGCACAGGACACAATGGGGCATATTTATTTAGAAAAATAAATCCTGCCTTCAAGGAGCCTACAATCAAGCAGAAGGAGTAAGACAAATATGCAGCTAACATTGAACAAAGATAAAGTATTGCCAGGGTGTGAATAGCAGGGCTATACACCCACATCTTGGGCATGCGCAGCAATTCTAACAAGCCAGCGGATCGCACAGGGCTAGTTGGAAACAGCCAGTTAGATACTTTGGTAGCATGAATGTCAGCTGGAAAAGTTCTATCATTTGCTCTCTGAGCAGCTGAACAGAATCTTAATACAGACAGAATACAGATCACATAGCCTAAATGTGACTTCAAGTAACTAGACAATGGTTTTTATTTCCCAGCTATATGTGGAGCCCAGCTGCATTTTTAAAAATCATCCTGTATAAACAAGTAAGTTTAACCACCGGCAATAACTCTTGTTCCTAGACGAATATTCCTGAAAGAAAAATTTATTCAGACTTTGAAGACAAATTGCTCAAATTGCTAGTCCTAAAAATCACACATTCATAAACAGAAGAAGAGGCAGTCTGAGATGTTGGAAATATGAGGTATTTGGACAAATCCCTAAACCCCCTCTGTGCCTGTTTTCTCATTTACAAAATGGGGAAAGGGCAGATCACTCAGAAGGTGCCTGTAACAAAATAAGGTGATGCATGTGACAATCCTTTTAAAACTCTTAACCGTTATACCATTATATGTTCTCTCCAAGTTGTGTTGCACGGTCATAAACATCTGTTCCTGCATGTGAGCTCTTGCTGGGTTTCATCCATTTCCTCATCTTCATATGGTGCAGGATGCATAGGTTTAAAATTTTGTAAACTCAATATTCTGAAGCCTTTAGAGCTGTTTCCAATTGAAAGTCATCTTTTTAATGTCCACTGAGGGGAATTTATACTGTATTTATGGCCTGGACATAATCATTACCTTCCGATAAAAATGACTCATTAAATAAAAAGCAATTTTCACCCATGAGCTCTTAGGATATATTTGCTTACTTATGGAAATCCAATAGCCTCTTGCTCAATAATTTCTGCATTTCTCAGTACAATTATTTGGGGTTCATATGTCGGTTCAGGAGTTGCCAAATCAGAGCAACTCAGAAACACTAAAAGACAGAAAACAGCAACAACAAACACCCAAGTGAACAAAAACACACTACTATCCAGAATGAGAGATTCTAGGATCCATCTGAGAAAGAGAGAAAACTCCTGATCTTTAGAGAAGTGAAAGCACAGCAAGGCTAGTGTTTCCAACCTCTTTATTAAGAATCCTATGTGCCAACTAGGAAATATTCCCCTGCAACAGAAAGAAACCTTCAGGCCATCGACTCAAACCTGGTTACCAAACTCTGCATGTTACATTAGTATCCGAGGTCCCCAGAATGATTCACTTTTTGCCCAAGAGCCAACCCCATATGCATGTTCCCGACATGGGTTGCTTCCCCACTGTAGATCTGTCTGTCTGCCTGAAAACAGAACTGCCTGAAATAGTATTAGACAAAGCAGACAATTTAAGTTTAGGAAAGGGCTGGAAATTTGACCTCACAGCTGGAGAAACTGCATTGTTTTGAACAGAACAAAAGAATGCAGAAGCCTCTCTTTCCCACCCACCCTTGGCTAAGTGGCCTGGCCAGTCATTCCCAGTAGAGAATTTCCAACATCCCAGAGTTCACACGTGGAAGCGAGAGTACCAGGGGGCATCGCTTTGCTCAACACGCCTGCCAGGAGCCACAGGGAAATGGTTTGTATTTGCTCATGTTTTTAATAGCTCCCTAATATTTTATAATGGCAATGCTACTGTTTCTCATTTCAGTGTCTAATGTTTTAATGTTGGGTTTATTTATCTTACCCAAAACAACATAATAATTGTGGAGTAAAAAAACCACTTTGGGAAAAGGAGTGTTGTTTGCATATGCTAATGACTTAAAGAGTTCTGTGACTAAAAACGGAGGATGTGGGATTAAAAAAAAAGTGCGCTTTCATCCTTGCTTCAAATGTGAGGTATGATGTTTTTAGGTCAGTAAACAACAGAATTTAAAATACTCAGTTGTAAAACGCCATAAAGGACAGTCATCTAAAAACCTCCCGCGTATGAAATACACACAGTCAACTCTGACATCAGCCATTCTAGTAAAAAGTGATGTTTCTTACAGCCAAGCCAGTAATCATACCTTTTAGTAACAAATATGGTTAATGATGACAACCCATAACATAAAAAACATCTTCTGAATCATCAAGACAGCTCTGAGCAAAACAGGACTCATGCTTACAAGTCCTGAGTTCAAGGTTCCCTGACCAGCTGTGGGCCATGGAAAAGTCACTTATCTCAGTAAGTCTCACCTTCCTTGATTGTCATCTCAGGGCACTGGGCTAACTGTGCCCCAAAGAATCCATCAGAGAGTTTTTATTTTTTAATTTTTTTAAAGATTTATTTGAGAGAGCATGAGTGGGAGGGGCAGAGAGAGAGGGAGAGAGAATCTCAAGCAGACTCCACACTGAGCATGCAAGGAGCCCCAACGCAGGGCTGATTTCACGACCCTGAGATCACGACCTGAGCCAAAACCAAGAGTCAGATGCTTAACTGACTGGGCCACCCAGGCATCCCCTCCAGTGCTTTCCTGTCACCTGTTCAAGTCAAACTGGATTGAACCGTCAATCCAGTTCAAGCCCCACCCCCACCACCCCACCCCTACCCCTGGCCACTCAGGAGGGTGTGCACACATGTGTCTCGGTGCAGGAGAGGTTGAGTGGGGAAGGATCCTCGTCAAGGTGATCCTCATCCTCAACAGCTAAGGGAAGCCACGCTCTCCAAGTTCTATCATTTACAAAATGATGGAGTCATTTCAAGTGTGATATTTTCTCTTTCTTTTAGAAACTGTATTCCTACGCCCACCTAGGGTGTGCCTCTATGTATTGGTTACTACAGTATTTCAAAAAGGATTTGAGACATTTCTTTAAATTGTGTACAATCCAAAATGCCAGTGTTTAGTATGGATCACAAGTGCAGCATGCCCTAATTCCTTGCTATTTGTCACAACTGTTAAAGGACCAAGTACGTACTGCATGCAAACATTATGACTTTTTTTCTCTTAGTTTAAATAAACTCCAAGGTAACTAGACTTCTAAGAGAATCCAGTCCAATTATAATTTAACAGAAAGTATATTAAATTACTGTAATTCCTTGAAAATCCATAATTTACATATAGGATGTGTATGTATTTCCACTTTTCCTACCTGCATGCCTCATCCTCCCCATTAGAACGGAAGTCCTCTGTGCTCAGCAGCTAGGACATCACACCTGACACAGCAGACGCTTAATCCAATAGGTTTAAAGACAATACAATTGACGATAACAAAAGTCCAATTGCTATAAAACAGGACTCAGAAAAATGGGACTCCAGAAGGAAGATGGGAAATAAGTATAATTAATAAGAGAGGGGGCAGCAAAAAAGTTGTTCCTCTTGTGGGGTAGGCATGCTGGAGTTAAAGGAAATTTGAGATGGGGTACATTTATATTAAGCCTTTTGATTAACTGGAAAATACTTTTATTTTTATTTATTTATTTTTAAAGATTTTATTTATTTATTTGAGAGAGAGAGTGAGAGAGAGCATGAGAGGGGAGAGGGTCAGAGGGAGAAGCAGACTCCCCACTGAGCGGGGAGCCCGATGTGGGACTCGATCCTGGGACTTCAGGATCACGACCTGAGCTGAAGGCAGTTGCTTAACCAACTGAGCCACCCAGGCGCCCAACTGGAAAATACTTTTAAACAGGAGACTTCTGCATTTAACAAATCTGCATTTATAATAATTGTGTTTTTTATTTTTTTTAATGTTTTATTTATTTATTCATGAGAGTCAGAGAGAGAGAGAGAGGCAGAGGCAGAGGGAGAAGCAGGCTCCCCGCCTAGCAGGGAGCCCGATGTGGGACTCGATCCCAGGACCTTGGGATCATGACCTGAGCCGAAGGCAGATGCTTGACCATCTGAGCCACCCAGGTGCCCCAATATTATATTCTGCCTACAGTTAGTTCACAGTGGTTTTTGTTAGTCACAAAGAGTACTTACCTAAGTTTGTATGTGGCAATCAACCGAGTTTGCTCCCCATTTTTATTGCCCTCTTGCACGTTGAAATAACCAGTTTACGAATCTAAAATTCCTTCAGGATGTTATCTAGAGGTCATCTTAGTGATGCATTCTTTGGAATCCACTACTGCCTGTGTCACTTTCTTTCTCCCTTACTTGCATGATTTTTCCGCTTAGCACTTAAACCCATCTAACATATTATGTATTATACTTATCTTGACTATTATCTATTTCTCCATTAGAATATTACAAAGAAAAGGACTCTTGTCCATTTGGCTCACTGGTCTAACTCAGGGCCTAGAACAATGCCTGGCACATAGTTGGTGCTCAACATATATTATATATGCTATAACATAACTTATGACATATCGTATCAACCATATAACATAACTTATATGTAACATATATACTACTATATTGTTATATATGTTATTTTATATTATGTATTTTATATTATAAAGTGTATTATATATTGTGCATTTGTTTTATTGAATACATTTACTTGGTCTATATTATATGTTCATTATATGTTATATAATATAATATACAATGTATATTAAAATAAATGATTGTATACTGCAGATATTCCCCTTAAGCTCCTAGCAACAAAGGCACATGAGAAAATGGCATGCCCAGAGTGGGGTGGGGGTGGCATTTTTCTGGGAGGGCCCAAACATGCAGACCCCAGGAGTAACATATGGTCAGGACAAGAGCAGGGGCTGTGGAGTAAGGCAATGTGAGTTGAAGCCTGGCTCTGTTACTTACTAGCTCTGTGCAATTGGGCAAGTTATTTAACCTCTCTAAACTTCAGTTCCCACATCCATAAATCTGGGATAATAACAGTACCTGCCTCATAAGTTTAATGCAAGGATTGAGTACGGGAAACAGCCTGCAGAGTATCTAGCAGAAAGCAGACTCTGCTTAAGTGCGAGATGATAGTGGGGATGGTGCTGATGAGGAGGATAAGGAAGGTGATTATTACCCTGTGACAAGGAGTGAAGATGGGAAAATCAGTTCTGCAAACAAAACTCTCAAAAAACCCCCACCTCTAGCTCCTCTGCATTTCCAGCCCATGAATTCATGCACACGCATTTGATAAAACAGCACTTAGATGTCCCAGGCTCACAAGAAAGGAGAGATACTAAAAAGACATTTGCCCACATCAGTCGAAGACTACAAAGTGCAGGCACTTTCCCCTTGTACTTCTAAGCAGTCCAGGGCCAGAGAAACAGGAATCATAATGCTTTGACAAATCAGAGCCTTTGGGAAATGTGTCATTTTGTGTAGCTGAGTTTTTTCTAAGGAGTTGAGCATCTGCCCAGGGAGGCATCACAATTTCATGGGCGGAGTTTTGCTTTGTTTAGCTTTTGTGGTTTTGATGAAACATCTTACCCCCAATACATTGAACTTCTCTGCCCAGATCCAGTGGGTGTGGTGGCAAGATTCACTCAGCCCAGCCCGCTCCACTACCCTCGGGCCTCAGCTTGTTCCCTAGCTTCCTGACAGGAATATCCGCTGCTACAACAGAAAAATGAGTGCCCCACCCCCCGCCCCGGAGGACGGACTGGTAAGAGAGACTGTGCCAACAAAGTCCGGGCTCCCCTAGTTGACCAGGAACACCAAGCACAACCCAGAAGAGTGGAGTTAACTCCCCAGGTGGCGAAGCTGATCAATAAGAGGTCAAAAATGGGAAAAAGCCAAAAGAAGGAAGGCTCATCTTCCCCTCCAACCCCGAGATGCAGCGTTCCTATGTGGCCTCCCTGGAGATATATGCAGAGACTGAGAAACATGCTGGGGTTTGTTGTGAAGCTGTAGCCAATTTAATAATGTACCAATTTATATTTGGTCTCCCTTCCTTCAGGCCTGGCTTCCTTCCCTGCCCCTCACCCGCGTTCCCCTGGGATCGCACCCTTAATAAAACATTAGCCTGCACTGTAACTTTCGCCCCAGGCTCTGTTTTCTAGGGAACCTGGGCCTCTACAATGATTGAGCCTCTTCTATAATGATCAGCTATTACACCGTGTGGTAATGAAGCAATGGGCTCCCTCTGGGTTCCAGCCCTTAAGGAGACACTTAGGGCTGTTTATCCAGAGTGTCTAAAGTGTACTGATTAAGAGCTCAGACTCTGGTGCTGGCCTGCCTCATTTAAATCCCAGCTCTCCCAGGGCTATGAAACCATGGACAGTCATTTAAAATCTAGTTTTTGTTTCCTCATCCATAAGATGTGGGTAGTCAGGGCACCCACCTATTGGAATCCCTGTGAGAAGTAAATGACTTAGTACTTATTTAATGCCTGGCATACGACAAACACACAATGTGGGTTAGCTACTTATTCTTCTTGCTGTCTGATTACAGACAGGATTAACAGGGTTACTTCTCACTGTTGTTATGAAGCCTTTCTTACATCAATATCTCTGCTTTGCAATTTCTAAAATACTGTAGGATAGGTATCGGGAAGTCTAGCTTATTAAAATTATGTGCAGAGTAAAAGTAAATAAGGTCTGGGCAAAAAACAAAAACAAAAACAAAAACAAGAGTTCGGGTATGTCAGTACAAATTCTTTTTAAAGGCTATTTATAAGGTCCCCAACAGCAATTTTTGCTTCCATCCTAGTTCTTGAATGTATCCTACCAAATTATGAAGTTCTCAGTTAGCAAGGTATTATTATATATATTTTGCAGTCATGCCATGTGACCATGGAATATCGAATTCTATTAGCATGAACACCCTTGGAGTGTCTATACCATCCTACTTCAGAAACAAGAATTTAGTGACCCATAAACGCAATTCTCATGCACTCCAATCCTGATTATTTGCCCTCTAGGCTAAAACTACACACAGATAGAACTACACCTGCACTTTTCACAACTAGAACAATGTTTAATGAACTTGTCATCCCAAACTGAATCACTGTGTTTTCCTGTCCAAGCTCATTCAGTTTCGCCATGTGGTAAAGATTCCTTTAGTGTCCTCAAGGGATGAGAAAGACACAGATTAACTCTACCCAGGTCTGAGAAGAGATGTGTGATCTGCATGAGGGCAGGTGTGACCTTTCAGGAGAAGACTTGAACTTTAAGCTCCATCCCCACGACCTCATTCAGGATCTCAGGGCCTCATCCTGGCTTGAGTCTGTTATATGATATCCCACGGATAGAATTCCCTATCAAAGCTGACCTCAAGTGAATGTGTATTTTCAATAATTACAGGGCTTTATCAGGTTCCAGTCCATGAAGTCAGAAACATCCTACCAACGCCAGCAGCCGAGGGGCAGGGAAATTACTGGGAGACGCACTACGGATATATTCATTAGAATAGTCATAAATTAGATTATCTATAATAAATTTTAATAATAATGTGGACATGATGATTCAGCAAAACCCCTCAAGATTTAGGGGAAATCCCCAAGTCATGCTTTTAGTGTACAGATAATGAGTCTAAATGAAAGAACTCCAACAGTTACTAGGATAGCCCTTAGAGGCCCTTTTTATCTGTTTCCAGATACTGGTGTATCATACTGTTGAATTCCCAAATGGGTGTTATAAAAGAGAGTGAGCCCAAGGAACAGTGCAATTCTCTCACCAGCCAGCTACTCCAAAAAGGCAGTGAGCCCAAACTTCTTGACCTTGCAGATTTCTTAGTCTCCAAGTGCTGAATTTCCAGAACACTTCCCTGAGATACTTGGACGCACCAGGGAGCCGGATCCATTCACATGCAGCCTAGGTCTTGTATCCTTTGCACTGTCCATCTGCTGGTTCAATAATACCCTAGAGGGATAAGGACCTTAAACCTGGGGCAGGTGTCTCTGGCACCACTCTTCAATTCAAGGACCAGCCTTTGAGGCCTGGTCCAGCCACTCCCTCCATTGACCTTGAAGACTTACTTCTCTCTGAAAATATGTTCATTTACTAGCAGTGCTAGGCAGATGCTGATCTAACATGAAGCTATCAGACTCCAAGCTTCCAAGCCCCAGGGAAGAACCTAGCAATTTTTACGTGGTTGTACATTTTTATACATTTTTTTGCAAAAGTAATATATTTCAACCACAATAATTTAAAACTTCTGTCTCTTTCCCCTCCAACTTCTCCTCTATTACATTTTGCATCATCAGGTAGAATGGCTGCAGGCATAAGACAGAATTGAGTTAAGGATACATTTAGTTTGCATTCACTGGCATATATTAACGTGGTTCTCCATCAATTCCAGTCATAGACAAATTGTTGTTAGCTGTCCCAGTGCAGGAATGGTTTCCAAAAGCACTCCTACTACCTACTGCACTGAGAGACCCAGCATTGTAGCATGGACATGAAAGACTAGAACTTATATCATTATATGAACATATCCTGTGGTGGTCAGAATGATGACAACCATTACAGCCAGGGGGAGTTGGGGGGGGGGGGGGGGACATGGGGAACCAAGCTCAAATGTATGGAGCCAGAAACTAGTTTGTGGAAAACTCCCCAATCATTACATATGTACATTTGTAACTGGAAGACTTGGTTCTTGCCTCCAGAGTCAAAAATGAAAGTTCTCTCCTGAAATGCAATGTACAAATTATAAACACACCATGCTTTTTTTCTTTTGTTGATTAGATTCCCTGAAATGGACATTACTGGACTCTTTTTGTTTACAGAGCACAGACAAGTAACAGTATTAGCAGCAAAGATGTCTGTTACAGCTCATACGAGAAAGAAACTCAATAGAGATTTTTTTCAAATTTGACACCAATGTAGAAAATTTACATAGCATTACCAATAACAAGCCACAACCATGGACTAACATGTCTAAACTATCAACAATAAAAAACAAATTTCAATCAACCAGCACTGGAGGAAAACAAAATAATCTTTCTGTACTTTCTATAGAAACAATTGCAAAATTGTTGTCCCATGAACAGGCAATCAAACCAAAAATGTAACTAAAAAATGTAGGAGAAAGGAAGTATTAGAGAGGTAGGTTAGGAATTTAATCAACAAAATATATTATTTTTCTGAGTTTTGTGATATTTGTGGTGTTTCCTGACTTTTAAATTTAAGAGTTGCTGTGAATTCCTTCCTCAGTTCAAACAAATACAGTAATTTTGTAGTCATAGACTTTTATGCTTTTTCTCAAAGCAGGCACCCAAGATAATACAAGGTATGTACTTCTAGCCTCACAAAACCTGGATCTGTTTCCGGGGTTAGACATTCCTTGACAATTAAGCCTGGCTTATATATCATCATCAACTCACTTTAATGCTCTGGTTATCTCTCATACTGTCTTGTCTCCAATTGGAATTTGTAAAAATCATCCCATGATGCCAAAGGGTGATGCTGGGGCCACAATAAACATGATGAATGGCGAGCACAAGGCACTCACTTTGTCACTTATGCTCCACACAGTTTGTAATTACATGCTTTTCTGTCTTCACTGCTAGCCCTTGACTTAATCATCTGTGCATCCTTTTTAGTGCAAAGTACCCTGCCTACAGGGAATCAGTGAACAGCAAATGTGGGAATGAGGGAAGAAAGAGGTGACAAGAAAAAAGGAAGAAGGGAAACAGAGGGAGAGGAGGCAGACTTTTTAGGAAGCAAGTGGAGAAAAAACTATGAAAATTGTTTAAGCTCTATTTTATAAGATCTTGGGGGTAAATCACATTATGTTTTCACCATAATATCTTTTAGTATGTGTGTGTGTGTGTGTGTGTATGTGAGACACCTCAATTTTTCAGCTTAATTCCTTCAACTTTTATTCACTTTTTGACCCAAGACATTTCATATTCAATATGTTATTTTAACTCAGTATTATTCTCACCAGCATACTGCTTTTTAAAAGCAATGAGAATATTAACTATGTTATGCAAATGAAAATGTGAATTTAATCACAAAGAGTGGCCCTAGAGGAGCCACTAAAGCCTCCAACATCCAAAGAGAAAATTGGAGACTCCTATTATATTCAATAATTCGTATACCGGTGCCCAGAATTTAATATAAATTGAATTGAATCCTACACACAACTCTTTGTAGACTCTGTCGATAAGACATGCTTTCATAAAAACCAGCAAGCTAAAAATACAGACTACAGCCCATTTTCATTTTCATTTCATTTTCTTTTCAATGAAACATTGTGAATGCAGTGGCATCACATAAATATTTATCGAACCCTACAATTCTTCCAAATGTAACGATAAATGACAGTATCCTTCAACGTGCACACAAAACACCTGCAAAAAACATTTTTTAGAAGATTGAAATAAGGGCGCCTGGGTGGCTCAGATGGTTAAGCGTCTGCCTTCGGCTCAGGTCATGATCCCAGGGTCCTGGGATCGAGTCCCACATCGGGCTCCCTGCTCGGCGGGGAGCCTGCTTCTCCCTCTGACCCTTGCCCCTCTCATGCTGTTTCTCTCTCGCTCTCTAAAAAATAAATAAAATCTTTAAAAAAAAAAAAAAAAGATTGAAATAAGATGCAACCTATCTGAAATCAGAACCACTAATAGATGAAGTAATCATCTGATAGTCTTTGTAACCTCTGCTTACTGGACCTCTGAGGTTTTACTCTCTGTTAACCGAAGAAATAAAACCAATTCAGTGTCACTCAGCACTGGGGACCCTGACACGAAGGGCCAGGTAAGCCACTGAAAACTTCCCTTATTGATATAAAAGGAAGACAGACTTCAGAGAAAAGAACCACACAAGTTTTCAGGTTGTTGGCTTGCCACACTATTTGTACTTCCTCTTCATGGTGGTCATTATTTTTATCATTTACTAGTTGCACAGGGATAATAGCAGCTCAAACTTGATACACAACGCAGACATAATTATAGATTTGGGCCAACAATCCTCTACTAAAACCTAAAGTGCCTTCAGCCAACAGTTAAGAAAAGGTCAAGAAGAAGGTACCTGCTGAAAAGAGTCATAAAAGCACGCTGTTCATTATTTTCCAGAAGCTTCTAATCGTCTCTCCCACCTGGCTTACATGATAACTACGAAGTTCATCCGAATGTTGTGCAGTGTTCAGGGCTCCTCTGGGAAACATTATTTTTCCCTTAAATAATTATGATCCAAAGTCTAGAGCTAAGGTTAAAAATCCAGAGCCAAGAAAAGTTTCTGCTGTCACTTGATCATAACTTCATTCTTCTGGTCCCAAGCGCAAATTTTAAGGGCAAGCGTGGGCCAAAATCCAATGAGTCTCTTTTGACTTAGATAGGGGGAGGTAAAACTATCGCCTTGAAAAAGAATGAGGATGGAGAACGCCTTTTAGCCTGGAATTGTCAGGAATTGCACCAAAGCCGCCAAAAACCATCTGTCTTACTCCTCAGCTTGTCAAAGAGGAGTTAAGAGGCAAGTTTGGGGAAAAGAAGCTGGAATGATTAACAGCCATCCATAAGATAAAGTAGGATTTCTGGCATCTCTGAATATAAGAAAAAGGAAGCTTGTATATTATTACATTATATAAGAGATGTGCTGCTATGGGAATCACCCACCCCTTTAAATACCTGGGTTAGCACTAACAGTTTCTGCAATGACAGAAAGCTCTTCATTTTCCTCACAACACAGATTTTCCTGTGCCTAGTTTTCATTCCCCCCTCTTGACCCTCCAACGATTAGAGACTACAAATAAAAGAGTACTGGACTCAGCACTACCACTAGTAAACAACTCTTCAGTTGAACTAACTAAATAAAAGCTAGTCAGTTGTAGGACTTCATTCTTTCCTTGGCCACCAGCTGAAATGTGTCCTTCTCCCTGTAGAAGATCAAGGTAGAGCATCACAACATCTGAGAGCTTGAAAGATCCTGGTACCACACCATCCAGCCAAATCCCTCTTCTTCCCATGTCTGGTGGGAGAGGGTCTTCAGCAAGGCAAAAATTGTCTTCTCATTGTAGACCATACATGGAAAGTATACACTAGATAGAGACACAAAGTCCCTTGGTTTCACTTTCTTTCCTTGAAAAATGAAAGCAATGGATAATTATGATCTCTTTACTCTTTCTCCCAGACTCTGGTGGAATGTGCCAACACATAGGACAGCACCACAGAAATGGAGTTAATAGGATTTGCTGGAAAACATCAGCCTTACAAATATTTTTAAACTTAAAATCTGTTTTAGAAATATTCCCATAAAAAATATTTTATCAGTCAGGGTCCTGACGGAGAAGAGACGGCACACTCCCAACTGGGTCATTGAGAAGCATGTAATAAACAGACTATTTACAAAGGTGTGGACAGGGTTTAGAGAAAACGATGCAGTACTCCAGAGTTGGTAACAGTGGAGAACTGTTTCTATCCCTAAGAGGATACAGCCAGACCACAGTAACCAGTATGGAAAGAATCAAAGGATAAATACCCTGACCTAATTCTCTTCGCTACATTCTCAGTGGCAGAACTGACAGATGTCAGGGAATAAAGGAGCCCACAGGCCAAGGAACTCAGGTGTCTGGACACAAAGCAGAAAGAAGGGTGGAAAATGGATCTGGAGAGGTAAATGGGAGAGAGCTAGCACAGATACTGAACACAATTATAAAGTTACATTCATTTATTGTTGGAACAGCATGTTCACTGAAAATAATAATTAGCTTTACAGTGTTTAGTAAGTGTGAGATGCCTCTTTTGGGTGTCTGTGTGAACCCAAATGTACTGTAGGTCTCCTAAGCCTTTGCCGGTCATACCAAAACATTTGGAATAAAGAGAGCATCCTCTGCTTACATGTGTTGGAGAAATGCCGCCTGCAGCTTCAATTTATAGAAAGGTAAATATAAATGCACATGTGTTGTGCATGTGAGCTCTCTCTCTTAAGACACCAGATGTGTGAAAAAAAAAGGACACAACTGTGCCCACCTCGCGCGACGCCAGAATCAGACATGGGTAGAAAACATTTCGCACAGAAATTGGCACACAGACAGCGCTCGGTGAATGGTAACCACGGTCACCATGGCCACCAGCTTCACCACCTGCAGCTGCCTCTGACCTCTCGGATGGCCCAGGAAACTTCCCACCGTGGAAGGCTAAGTCTTACACGTGTAGCTCTCTGATCACTAGTGCCCGGCCCTGGCCCTGCACACAGGGAGCGCACAATTAACCTTAGATGATGATACGGTGGTGAGAAACATTTGGAATAAAGAGAGCATTCTAGGCTCGCATATGCTGGAGAAATGCCTGCTGCAGCTTCAATTTAAAGAAAGGCAAATACGAATGTATGCTCTGCCAGGCTGTATTAGTATGCGGGAATTATTCACTCCTCGACATCCCTCCACAAGAGAAATATTCTCTGCCCCACCTCAATGTTGAGCTTGGCCCCATGGCCCGCTTCGGCTAACAGAACGTGGGCCAGGTCTGAGCAGGGGCTTTAAGAGGTACCACACGCTTCCATCAGCCCTCCGGAGCTTCTGACCTCTACAGTGAGAACAGTATCATGTCCCAGACAGTGGGTACTCCTTCAGCCTAGGTCCTGGAATGGCTAGGCCTGTGGGGCAGGCTATAATGCAAACCACAGTTGCATCTTCGACTGTTCCCCCCGACTTCAGAGCAAGGAGAAAAACTTTCCATAAACCACTGAGATTGTGTAGTTGTCTGTTATGCAGAAATACCACACACACTCAACAAAGTTACTAAGGCACATTAGGGTGGCAAAGGCGGGGAGCTCACGTGAGATTTGGAGTCTACTGCACTCAGTCCCAGTCCCAGCTCTGACAACTCCCAGATGTGTGACCCTGATTGAACAAGCCTCAGGAAACCCTACCTTGCTGGAATTCCTGTGACAATCAGAAACAGCACCCCCCAAGCACCTAGCACAGTGCCTGGCACAAGACAGATACTTGGTAAATGAAAGAAATAATATAATTAGCAGTAATGGATAGCCAAAATATCTTCCCAATTATCCACGATGCATTTGCTGAATGAGAAGCCATTTATCCCAATTAAAATATTTCTTTACCTTCAGGTAAATAAAACAATGAAATCACTGCTCAAGTTTGCAGCCTACAAAAGAATCTAACAGAAAATCACAGTTTAAAAAAATACAACCTGCTCTTTCTGAACCTTCTAAAACTTCTGAGTAGTCAAGAATATGAATTCCTGTTGTGTCAGAGAATAAGAATGCATTCTTTGTGAAGGAAAAATGATTAAATTGCATCTTCCAGACTAGTAATTTAAATTGTGATCAAATCCACTGTAGCTGGGGGCCTCCCAGTTAATCCATTTACTGTGAACATTATTAAACATTTATTAAATGCCTGTGCATGGTAAAAAAAATTTTCAAAGGTAAGGTTTTATTCGCTGAGCACCCTCCCCCGCAAAAAATCAAGAACATAAAAACTGCTAAATGGATTGACTACTCCCAGTATAAGCAGCTTCACAAAACAGGAGCACGGCAATTACTGAAGCACAGAAAGAGATTTTTGATCCATCGGGAAGGCATTCAGAAAACTATCACCACCAATGAATAATAGAAGATTTATTTGGATAGTAAAACCTGACTAGAAAAGAAATTTATAAAATACGAGTTCCATTTCCTGCCTTTCAAAAGAATAAGGAAAAGGACTTTACAGAAAAGATATAATCTGGTAGGCATTCTCTAAGGAGCCCAAGTAAGATTCAGACTGGTGTTTCCGAGCCCCATATAGAAGGAAAGCTTGGAGGGCTTAAATGAAGATCCCCCTGGGGCTCCTACCCCACACCTAGTGACTCAGAATCTTTGGGGAAAGGGCCCAGGAATCTGCATTTGTTAACAAACTCTCCAGCGATTCATGAGCTCTCCTAAGTTTGAGAACCACTAGACAATGCAAGCCATTAAATAATCTTTGGCAGCTGACTTAAAGGTTCTTGAAAGACAAAAAAAAAAAAAAAAACCAAACAAGTTGAGTCCATCCTATGCCAAAGGACCACATGAAGACAGCAGAGTCTGGACTTGAGACTCAGTAACGGCTGCAGGGCTAAAGAGCCATTCATTCTGCCAGCAGATCGAGCCATGATTTGCAGCACTTGGAGGCAAAGAGCTGATGGACACTGCCACAGTAATGCAAGCCCGACAGCACCATGGTGATGGCTTCTCCTGTTGGACATACATTTGCCAAAATTCTCCTCAACCCCAGCATCCGGCTGGCACAAATCCTGGCGATCATTCCTCACCAGTTTTCTGGGCTTGCAAATTAAAATATACAGAAGACAAGAGGGGAGGAAGTCAGATGGTTCAGGATATTATTATATGGAAATTCTGAACTTCATAAAAAATGTCAACCTCCAGTCCTACAATGTACCTAGAGAAAAACAGTTTTGCTTTCTTTTTTTTTTTTTTAAGATTTTATTTATTTATTTGACAGACAGAGACACAGTGAGAGAGGAAACACAAGCAGGGGGAGTGGGAGAGGGAGAAGCAGGCTTCCCGCGGAGCAGGGAGCCCGATGCGGGGCTCAATCCCAGGACCCTGGGATCATGACCTGAGCCGAAGGCAGACGCTTAACGGCTGAGCCACCCAGGCGCCCCCAGTTTTGCTTTCTAAGAGAAGGTAAAAATGATATGTAAAGAGGGTAAAAAAATTGCTACTACAGTTTTAAAAAGTAAAAATCCTCTGGGGAAGTAAATCAGAATGTGTAGTGAGTGCAAAGAAAGGGGCAACAGAGGAGACAGGTGGGTTCTAGATACATCTATGTCCTCCAGTGGGTATGTGACCTCACACAACTCACTTAGCTATGCTTTAACCTAAAAGAGTTAATGTTTATCAGAATGAGCATTTTAAGCCACAAAGCAATGTCAAAATGTAAGTGGCGTTATTATCATCCACGGCAAAATTTATTTTATACAGTCCAGAATCTAACAGAACAAAGTCAAAGCAGTGAGGTTTTTTTGTTGTTGTTGTTGTTGTTGTTTTTCAACAGAGGCAGAGGATATCAAACTCTTGGAGTCAAGAATTATAACAGAAGCTATATCATCAGATGAAACTATACACACATTTTCTGAAATCACACCCAAGATGAGAACAAAATACCATGGTACAAATAAGGAAAATCAGGCCACTCTCACTGGTTGTTCCTGCTCTTTCCTGCACCAAGCTACACCAACATGAAACTTCCAAATAAAACCAACTCAATGTGGCTGATGCAGTCCTCTACGTAGCAGTGGCTAATGAGTCCATCTGACACCTTCCTGTTTGGCCTACCTTACCCACATCCACCTGAGTCCCGAGGAGAAGCTTCTCTCACTGGAGAGCCATGAACAATGAGATGAGGAGGAAAAAGGAAGGGTGACTAATGGCCAGTGCCATCAGTCAATGGACTGACTGTAAGGGCTTTGAAAACTGTTTAACACTTATTGCCTAATAGATTTTAGATCAACACCAAATTCAAGTGTATCTGGAAACATGAGGAAGCCCATATGTGTCTTTAGGTGGGAGATAGCATGCTATACTGCAGTTACTTTGAGCTGAGCTTGAAACGAGGCTCCAAGTTATCTATCTTCTCTGCGTATCAGTTCACGACTTGATGATTATTAGTTCTACCTCCTGGGGCAGTTGGGATCATTAAACAAAACCCTACTATAAGTGTAGTGCCCACCTTAAGTATTGCATGAGGTCATTAGTGGTAGCAAAGTATTAGCACAGAGTAGACACTCAGTAAACATGCTCCCCTTCTCATTCTGTATTTCAAAGATGAAAATATACTCCAGTCGAATGAAAAACGATACATAATAAAATAGAGTGTGTGGCCAAATCAGATCCTTGACATTTATCTTTTCCTTCATTATGGCTATGGAGACCAATTTTACAATTTACACTGGCCATAATTAAGGCACGTGTATATAAAAACTACAGTGTAAATTTGTGATGGTACATACAGTTTTGTAACTTCCATCCAATAGTTAATACAATTTCTCAAGTCCTTTTTCCACCACTATAATAATACCCCCCCCCACTACCTGTTTTAATAATCATTATCATCACTGGGAACAAAGCACCCTGTGTTGCAGAAAATGAGTTAATACATATAAATGTACCTTGAAAACTGTGAACAGCTAATATTACTATCTACTTCAGAGTAAAGAAGACACAGCCTGTGTTGAGATGACTACAATCTATAGAAAATGCACAGTGTTAATCAAAGAACACAACACACACATAGGCACATGTCCGTTTAAAATAAATAACAAGAATAGAAAAATGTGTGTGTGCGTGTGTGTGTGTGTGTCTGTATCTATGATCAAAAGTAAATAAATAGGTGAGGGACAATGAAAATACTGGGGCAATTTTGCCCCACATTTTAAAATGTTTCTATAAAACAATCAGTTCTTATAAATAAAATCTTAAAATCTATTTTTTATGAGTACAATCCACAACATGCCCCCTCCAGCCTCTCATGACAACACTGCCATATATTAACTGAGTATCTCCAGTGCAAATCCCTGTCGTTCAAAGGCCAGATGTGCCTGTGAAACATGAAAGGCCAAGCAACTGCTGCAAAACCACTTCAGCAAAGCTTTACTGGAAAGGGAAAGATTGGTGTGTAAGACCCATTTGAAAATCCATTTCACACTTCTAATTTAAAGCCAATTCAAATGTAATTTACTTTATCAGGGCCCTTAACTTTGTGAAGGTCAGAAGTGTAATCAACAGAAGTGAAAATTACTTATGCTTATCAAAAGATAACCTGGTAATAGTGCTGAACAAGAAAAACAAAAACCAGGAAACAGGACTCCCGCTGAAAACCATGGTGAGAACCACGGTATAACACATCTTCTTACAAACCAATGCGTTCTGACATAATGCTTTCACTTGAGTCATCTCTGCACCAAATGCAAACTCATTTGTCATTCTATTTCAGTGGGAGAAGATTCCTTTTCTTCTCCAATGTTACAATTTGGGAGATGGGACACAACACTTCTGGCACAAACTAGTGAACTTACCGCTCTCGTCATCTATGTTGAATCTTCCGAGACCACTGCCGTCCCTGATGGAGTACTGGATCTCTCCATCCCTCCCAGAGTCGTCATCTTGGGCAGCCACTTGCAGTACACTTGTTCCAATGCGTGAGTTTTCTTTTACAGACCCAACAACAGCAAAGTCTGGGAAGTAGGGAGTATGGAGGTTTTCGTTGACATCCACCACCTCCACCTCAACAAAGGAAACAGATGACAGAGACACTGGTCGCCCTTTGTCTTTGGCCCGAACCGTGAGGTTATAGAACTGCTGCTTTTCATAGTCCAGTTCTTTGCTCAAGCGAATGGCACCACTTGCTTTATCTATTTCAAATCTCCCATTATAGTCATTGACCAAAGAATAGCGCACTTGACCCCCTAGCCCAAGATCCGGATCATGGGTCTCCAGCCAAGCAATGACAGTGCCAATGGGGAGATCTTCAAGAACCTTCACACTGTAGCTACTGGGAATGAAAGCCGGGGAACAGTCATTGACATCATCCAAGAAAACCTTAAGAGTGACAACCGAAAACAGCTGATAGCCATTCTCTGCCTTGTCTCTGGCTTCTATTTTTAAAGAGTAGTTCGCTTTAGATTCCCGGTCCAATTGGTCGGCTACATAGACGATTCCAGTTGAGCTGTTGATAGCAAACTGCTGCGTATCCGTCAACACTGAGTAAGTCACTTCACCATTAGAACCCAAGTCTTTGTCTCTGGCTTCCACTTGAATTATCTCAGTGCCAATACTTGAACTTTCGAGAATGTTAACTGAGTAACTGTCTTGGAGAAAAATTGGGCTGTTGTCATTAGCATCCTCCACATTGATGGTCAGCAACCTCCATGAAGATTTTTGTGGATTACCTAAGTCATAGATGGTGATATTAAGGAGATAGAGGTCCGTGTGCTCTCGGTCCATTGGCAGAAGGACTTTAAGTTGCCCTGTCTCCATATCGATATTAAAGCAACTGTCCGTATTCCCATCAGATATTGTAAACAGCACCTTTCCATTGAAGCCAGAGTCGGCATCATAGGCTTTAATCTTCAGGATGTTGGCCCCAACGGGCAGATTCTCCTTCACAGCCACATCAGAAGGAAATGACTTGTCAAAATGTGGTCCTTGCCTATTAACTGAATAAAAGTCAAGAAATCCATCTTCCAGGTTCAGTTTCCCATTTGCTTTTGCCTTAATGAGTAGTTTCTCTGCCAGCTTTTGAGCCACACGAGTTTCTCTGCAACTGAAGCTCTTTGAAGACACCTTCCCATGTAGGACTGAAATGTTAACAGACATGGGGTCCGCAAAATTCTCTCCATCGGTTGCTGTAATCCTGAGGGCAAAATTACCATTTTTGATGCCAGAATTCATCAATGACTTTTTAAGCTGTAAAATACCGGAGTCTGGGTTTAAATAAAAGAAACCGAGTTCATTTCCAGAGATGATTTTGTACTTTACAAGTTCAAGTTCATCAATATCAATTGCTGAGACAGCTGTGATGTGACCCCCAACTGGAAAGTCATAGGAAATAACTCCCTGGCAAGCCACTTTCTCAAAGAGAGGGCTGTTGTCATTGACATTTCCTATTCGAATAGTCACGTTTACTTCACTTTCATGGCGGTATGGCGAACCCCAGTCAGAGGCTCTTACGATGAACCTGTAAGTTTCTGGGGAGGATTCAAAATCCAATTCTTCAGTTGTGCTAATAACACCTGTAAACTGGTTAATGGCAAATGGTAGCAAATTCAGACTGGCAATACTATAGGTGATGTACCCATTTTCTCCTTTATCCTTATCAGAAGCCGAAACCATCAGAACACTTGTGCCCACTGGGACACTTTCATTCACAAAAGCATCATACACCGGCTGCTGAAATTCTGGGGTGTGGTCATTCGCATCTTCTATGCCAACGGTGACTTGTGCTTTCAAATCTCCTTCCTTGTTTGTCACTCCCAGCTTATAAACCTCCTTCTTAATAGTATTCAGTGGCTGTGCTGTGACAATCAGACCTGACCGAGGATTAATTTTGAAGTACTGTGCGTCCTCACCAGGAGATAATTTGTATTCCACATCAAGCGGTTCAGGACTTAATTTTACTATAGCAACCACGACACCAGGAGGGGAGAATTCACTAATGCTCACATCATACATTTCTTTTTCAAATCTAACTGGGACGGTGTCTTTTTGGGGGTTGGCAATGTGGACGATCTTTGCTGCTGAAAATTTCTGAGGTGACCCCTTGTCTTTTGCTTGAAGAGTGAGGTTGTAGCCATAAGGAAAGCTCCCCCAGTCGACCTTCTTTCTCTCCTTAATCTTGTACTCGTTCATCCACCTGCCTTCCTTAGCCAGGAAGAATTGATCTAGAGGATCCCCAGCCACAATGGAAACAGACTCAATCTCTCCATTGGCCCCCTCATCTAGGTCATCGACTGTCACCACAGCGTATGTCGGCTCTTTGTCCAGCGAGAAAGGAATGTGAGTGACCACATGGAGAGTTGGAGCGTGTTCATTTACACGTTCAATGTGAACATAAAGCTTCGCAGTACTGCTTACTCCATTGTTTCCGTAGAGTTTCATCCCCCGGTCCACAGCCAAAATCTCCAGATCGTATCTATTCTTTTCATCATAATTTAACCGCCCACTTAAAGAGATGACACCACTCGTGGGGTGAACTGAAAAGAGATCAACTTTGTTTTTAAAGTAGTAGTAGAATTCTCCATTGGAGCCGATATCTGCATCTGTGGCGGTCACCTGGGCAACACTAGTCCTTAAAGGTGTGCTTTCTGCTATTGTAACAGAGTACGTTGTGGGTGAAAACAAGGGTCGCAGATCATTCATATCTAAAACCTGTATGTTCACTTTGGTCCATGCTTCCAGATCCTCTCCTCTGACAGAACCTTTTACTACCAATAAATAATTGTCCTGAATCTCCCGATTCAATATGGCTGAATTGCCACCTTTAGTTCTTATTCTGAGGAAACAGAAGTCTGCAATGATGACTTCCTCTGCTTTGAAGAAGCCTTCCTCATCTCCAGATACAATTCTGTATTTGACATCCCAGGACAGATCTATTAAGGTGATGCCCATTCTACCCTGGCTGTGGACGTAGGTCCTTGCGGCTGAGTTCTCACACACGGTAGCATTGTACACAGGGTGCGTGAAGTGGAAGCCAAGGGGCCCGGTCCCCGGCAGCCCCTGGGACACCGTGGCCAGAAGCTTGAGAAGCAGGAGGATGAGGCAAGAAGGGGGAGGCCGTGTACCCACACAGTATCCCATAGTTATATCCATCGTATCATACCTCCATCCTGGAAGGGGCGGGGGGAGAAAGAGAGAGAAAAGATAAATTAACCTATGGGAAAGTGGGAGAAGGTGTAGGAACTCGCTGCGATGAAACAGTGCTTTTTAAAAACTTCATTATAAAACCTTCTTACCAAAACATCAATGCAAGAAAAAAAATTAGAGACCTCACCATACTAGATGGCAAGGAGTTCAAAATCACTAGGATTTAACTTTGCATTGTTTGATTTTTATAAATCACACTTTTACACTGCTGCTGGAATTGTTCACTGGTACAAGATTTCTTGCATTCTGAAGGTCAATTTAGAAATATGTACCAGAAGCCTTAAAAAAATGCATCTACCTTTCACTTAGAATTACCTTCTAGGCTATTACCCAGTGGAAGTAATTAGACAAGTGTACATTTAAGGTACAGTTTAAAAGACAAAAGAATTGAAAAGATACTAGCTGCCTATCAATAGAAAATCAAATAATTTCGTTGACTACTACATCAAAAACTAATAATGTACTATATGCTGGCTAACTGAACATAATAAAAAAAAGAGAAAAAAAGAAAATCAAATAATTTGCAGTGCATTCATAAAGTGAAATACTGTGCAGCCCTTAAAAATAATTATTTTTAGGGGCGCCTGGGTGGCTCAGTTGGTTAAGCGACTGCCTTCGGCTCAGGTCATGATCCTGGAGTCCCGGGATCGAGTCCCGCATCGGGCTCCCTGCTTGGCAGGGAGTCTGCTTCTCCCTCTGACCCTCCCCCTCTCATGCTCTCTCTCTCTCTCATTCTCGCTCTCAAATAAATAAATAAAATCTTTAAAAAATAATAATAATTATTTTTAAAATGTACATTTTCAAATGTGGTTAAGATGTAATGCTGAGTGGAAAAAAGATCATAAAACAGTATGGGCGGTTATGATTGTATTATTACTTAAACATCTCAATGCACAAGTGCAATCTTACATTTAAAAAGGATTAACTGTGTTGTGGGATCTGGGGGATTATTTGCATCTTCTAATATTTTTCCAAGTAACATTGTTCATCAATGGTTATATAGTTACCTTTATAACTTTTAAAGAAATGCTTATAAGGCATTATCAACTTTTGTTGTGCTAACTTTAAGACTGACCATGATTTATACAGAATCCAATATCATGAGGCTGAGAATTCAGGCCCCTAGAAGCACACATGACATAATTTAATTCTGTCGAACTAGTCACCATTTATCATTAATAAATGATAAATTTATGGTGTCTCTATGTGGTTATCTCCTTTCTGGTTTTAAATTAGTTCCAATTACTGGCTATCAGCTGAAAAATCTTAACATCTTAAAATATTATCAATTGTTTTTGTAGTTTATAAAACACTTTTATACCCAGGGTTGGCAAGGCACACGTTATTTTACCCTTTTAGTAGATGCAACTAGACAACTTCATTCTCCTAGTAGCAGAGTCGGGATTAGAACCCAAGCCCTCTGCACACCCCTCAAGGCTTTCTCATTTCTTTTTTCCAACTCTGCCTCTTACAGAAGACTCTAAAGCCGATTTCTGGGCACACATTTGCTGGGTTCCAACTGAGGATGAAATATGTCTTGCTGCCATCATCTGTTGAAGCAACTCAGGAAACGGGAGTAGCAAGTAGAAAGAGTACAGTTTAATATAGGGATTTCATAAGCAGAATAGACAGTACAAATGAAAAGTGGAAAGATAACTTTTTATAAAAGGAAAGGAGTTAATTTCACATGCAATTGCTTTGGCTGTCCGTCCTTAGGAAGCGGCTCACGTGCTAAGTGTGAGAAGCCGCAAGTCAGATGTAGTAGGCTCAAATAGCCTGCCCAGGCGAATGAAGAACTCCACGGGACCAGTGCATTTAGAGCTGCCTCTTCGAGGAGCACACCTGGCTGACACATGGGAGTGACAGATCCCTCTTTAGGGACCACAGATATAAACCAGCAGAACCTTTATTAAAACCGCATATAACTCAATAGACTCTTATTTCATCATCTGAGAACGCTCCAAAGTAGAGGAGGGATTTTTAGGTTCACTATGAACATAATGGAATGAGACAATGCTCTTCCAGGGAATGACCAGAGGCCATCGATAGCCTCTCAACGGAGAAAACTGGGGTTACTCCCAGCATCTCCAGGGAAACACAAATTCAGTCTCTGCCTCATTTCCCACTGGCCCTTCTATGCCAAGGGCACAGCCTACAAGCATGGTTTTGCTGATACTTTGTCAAATGAACTTTTCTTAGTCCATCTCGCATCCCCATTTTCAACCCTGACTGAAGAGAGGAGCTGCATCTGTGCATCAATCTATTACCAGCACGCAGCACCACACATCCCACACAGGAGACACACAGGACATCAAGGTACTGATGTAACCAGGGGCCCAGAAGCCTTTAACATTCTCAGTTTCCAAATCCCAGAAAATACACACATCTCACTTCCAGAAACAGACTTAAGAAATTATATGAACTCAAAGAAGCCTTAAAGATCAAACCATCTGGTTTGATCTCCTGACTTTATGCATGAGGACACTGAGACCCATAAAGATAAAGAGACTCACTAATACCAGGTCTCAAGACTCCCAGGCTCAGAGCTGATACCACATGGAAACGTGTCAACTGAATTAGTTTTTCTTTGAGTTATGTAACAATTTTAGGGTTGTGGTTTATCATCACTTTGCAGGGATCTTTGTCTTCTGACACTTTGTTAATCTCCCCAGTGCTACTCCCTCCTCTAAGCAGTTAACTGTAAGTAAACATTTAAGTGCCCCGGGGGGCAGTTACTTCTATAAGACCTTCCGGTGAATCCTTCACAGCACAGAATGCTGTCATAACATGAAAAAACATCATTCGATTTAACTCTTCGAAAGTTGGAATGTTTGCATGCTGAGTTTTTTATTCAGCAAGATACACTGCTGCAATTTTTTTTCTTGTAACACAGAGTCAGGAGTCTTACATGCAATAGAAAACACTACAAACCACACTGAAATGGAACAGCATTGCTGTGTACAGAAATTTGGATTTAACTCCAAAAACCTGAGCAGGACTCAGCTTGTCAGCTTCGGTTGAGACCAAAATATGTCATCAAGTTTCAGCATCTTTATTTTGGAAAAAAAAAAAAAAGTCCTATTTGGCACCAACTATTTTAAAAACCTGCAGTTTTCTCCATTGACTCAGAAAATAAATCAGTGCTAAAAGTAAGGAATTCTGTAAAATTCTGAAAGTAAACACTAGAATAAGATTTTGGCTCCTTCTTTTTTTTAGCATGCTAAGACAACTGTTAAGTTGTTTTTAAAAAAAAAAATAGTATGCTTTTCCACACTGAAGCCAAGCTATCTGTGAAGCCAATATGATAGTTACGGTGTTTTAGATGCTCTGCGCATTGATTTATTCTACTGCTTCTGGATTATTTTAAACAAAGCACTTAGTTCCCAACCTCAGAGCCTATTTTCTCTGACTTAGTAACATAATCAATATTTTTTGATATAATCTCCAAAGAAATCATCAAGCCATCAATCTTGGAGACATTATTTTTCAGAGCAGTTGGCTGTGCCTCCCCCATCCTGCCCTGTGAGCTCGGAGAGGGAGAGGATCTTAGCCTGAGACTCAGAAGGGCATGGGGAGTTTTCTTTCCATAAATGAATAAATACGGGTGACCTTGGGGGCAGCTCACAGCTCTTACAAAGGCCATCTCTCTGAGCGAGGCTGGACTCTGCAGGGTACCTCGACTTGCTTGGGTAACCTGGGGAAGCTCTTTTCTGACATCATTAAATGGGCCTCCTTAAATCGCTGGGATTTCTGAACGCTAGAAAAGGCATCTTGCAAGAACATTCTATTTTCATTCCATCTCTTACCTTGTATATTTTGAAAGGGTTTTACTGGCAGACGGGGTGCTTGGGAAATGTGCTATGATAGGCTGTAAAACAAAGGTCTCTGAAGGGCCTCCCCTTCCCTGGCATCCTTGATGAAGACGACTTGTGTTAGAAGCTGCACGCGTGTGCGGTCACTGAGTCAGAGGCTCACACATGGGCTGTATGCACAGTGAGTCCCGGACACATGCTCTGGAGCCTGACTGCCTGGGTTTGAATCCCTGCTCTGCCATTTCCTAGCTGTGTTACATCGGGCAGGTTATTTAACCTCTCTGTGCCTCAGTGTCTTCTGCTCGCAAATGGGAACGATAATGCTGACCAAATAAGATCTGAGTTAATAAATATAAGTATTTAAAACAGTTCATGTCACATGGTAAGTATACAGTTGTTAGCTATTCATATCATTAACTAAGGCAGTTTTTAGTGAGTCACACAATAGGGATGGTGGGGGGTTTACAATCTCCTCTGACACTTCCTTTTCTAGTAGCAAAAGGCACATCAAAGGTAAAAATCTTTATTGAAAGTGAATAATTACTACAGTAGACCCAAAGGTCAGAGAAACCGGACTTGAATCCAGGCTTTGTCACCGACTGGCTGGGTGTCATTGGGATAATACTTGAACCTTTTTAAGTCTCAGCTTAGGGATAATAAGAGCTCCCACTGTCATGTAACAGACAAACGTTCCATAAATATTAACTGACATTACAATGACGAAGGCGCTCAGAAGAGGGGATACAAGACGGAAAACAAATGAAAACTGGGCTAAGGAGAAAGGGTCAAGAGGGAGACCATCCATGGGGTAGCCCAGCCCTAACAGGAAAGCCACCCTTTCACAGACCCCAGATGCCCACCCTGGCTTGGGGTCAGTGCCAGAGAAGGCGTGTGCCCGGGGGCATGGGTGCCAGAGAAAGCGTGTGCCCAGGGGCATGGGTCGACGGCTGTGGCCGCAGCTCTGTAACGGACTCCAACGCCTACACGTCTACTTTACAACTCAGGAAACTACAGCTGCAACAGGGAGCTACTCCTCAGACCTGTCATTTAATTCCTGAGGAGTTCTAGCAGGACTCCTTCTTGCTGTGATGAGTCCCAGGACAGCCAGATACTGCTAAACCCTATCTTCCTGAGCAGCCTATTCTGATACTGCTCGAATTACCATCCTTGTGGCACTACTCTATGTTCCGGGTCTTTGCTCCTGAAATCAGTTATAGACTGTCTGTATGACACATTTGGGAATAAAGTTTTACTCTCTGGCTAACGCTAATGGCTGCCCGAAGAGAAGAAAAAGTGTCTACTCTGTAGTTTTCTCAATACAAACCACTGTAGCTAGAGAGTGCAGAGGACAATATACTAGGCAGTCAGGTCACAAATAATTCATGTCATGCCATTATTCAGATTATATCATGATATACTGAACCAGGGCCATGTAAACTCACTGAGTTTTACAGTCAAAAGGATCATAAAATTGTCTAGTGCAACACCCTAGTTTTAAAGTGGAGGGAACACGTTGGGGAAGGTTAAGTGATCTGGACAGGGTCACACAGCTTGCCGGTAAAAAAGCTAAAATTGGACCTCAGGTCTCTCCTGTGACTGCAGCTCACTGCTGCCCCTCATTTAAGAATACAGGTCTCTACTTGTTCATCTCTACAAATTTTACTCATCTTCTTAGGTTTAACTAAAATGCTACCTACCCTGTGAAGCAATCCCAGAGATTTCTATTCAAAAGTGAGCTCCAGTCCTTTTTTTTTTTTCTTTTTTAAGATTTTATTTATTTATTTTAGAGACAGGGAGAGAGAGTATGTGAGTCAGGGGAGAAGCAGAGGGAAAGGGAGAAGGAGAGCCTCTCAAGTGGATTCCGCGCTCAGCACAGAGCCCCACACATGACCCTGACTGAGATCATGCCCTGAGCCAAAATCAGCAGTTGGTCGCTCAACCAACTGAGCCACCCAGGCGCCCCCAAAGTGAGCTCCAGTTCTAAAGCTGTGATTCTGAAGCTTTAGCGAACATCAGAATCCCAGGGGGGCTGGGCTCCATCCCAGAGTTTCTGGATCAGTTGGAAGAAAATTTATAATTCTAGCAAGTTCCCAGGAGACACTGGTCCTGGCACAACCATACTCTGAAAACCTGCTCTGAACTTGTCTGTATTTTATCTATATGTTCCTCTCTGATAGCACTTCCTTCCCTGTATTAAAGTTACTTATGTGTGTTTTTAAATTACGTGCTGGACAATAATCTCTCTTATTTCTCCTTCTCACAGTACCTATCTAACAAAGTGCTTGGAAAAGGCAAAAATTTGATAAATGTTTGTGGAGTAAAATTTGTCTGGTCAGCATCCACTATAACTGTATAACATGCTTCAGAGAGAAGATCTAAATGAATCATCGGACAAATCAGGAATTATGATTATAAAACTTATGGACTCTGGGTAAATAGCTAGTCCACCATTTCCCAAACCATGTCCCATGACACATTACTTTATGACACAGGAATAGGTGTGCAACTAAAACATTTTGGGAAATGCAGGTTGAACAAACAGATGTGTCACTTTAAAACTTCCTGGAGCATTTTGTACGCTCCAAAATAAACGTCCCCCTTTTCCTGTCCTTAGTCACCTCTAATAACTTACCCTGCTTTGCTGTCTCCTTATGAAAGCATGGGGTCTGTTGTCTATCCCCACTAGCAGAAGTAAAGTTCTCTGGCACTTGGTCAGGATTCAGTGAATACCTGTTGCACACACAAATATACCACTCGAACTGTGATTCTAAGGGGTATAATAACATGCACAACTTCTAAAATCTATTTCACCATGAATTTCCTCCCCATCCCCCCACCCCCACAACAGCCACCCACAAGAGAAGAAAGGGTATTTTCTGGAATACAGCTGGGGAGACACCAATGGAGCCCAAGCTAGACACTGTGGCCCACACAGGTCAAACAGCTGCCTGGAAAACTTCGGGGGTGAAATGTAATCCCAGGATTCTTCAGACGAGTTCATTATTCTTCCTACACCGTATCACTGGGTATGGATTCTCATTTCAACTAAGCTGGGAGTTATCCCTGAAGAAATGGCTTCAATACTTGTTATATAAGCACATCTCCGTGTTCCAACTGAAGAATGAGACAACTGTTCCGTAGCTGGCTATGCTCTTCTCTTTTCTCATTAAAAAGAAAAATAAACGGGTGCCTGGCTGACTCAGTCGGGGGAGCGTATGACTCTTGATCTGGGAGTCGTGAGTTCGAGCCCCACACTGGGCATAGAGATTATTTAAAAATAAAATCCTTAAAAAAAACCCAGAAGTTTCAAAATCTATAAATAACAAAGACCAGCATGAGGGGGAAACCTTATTAATGTTAAATAATCACCCACATAGTCTCATAGTTTTTGTTATCTATTTTGACTGAAGTCAACGGTGAAAAGCAGTTTGCCAAATCCAAAATACTCTTGAGACGTAAAACCTAAAACCAAATTCATTTTTCACTCCTCCCAGGAAAATCCTGCTTGTCTGCTTGAGCCCCGAGTCTAAGCAGAGCTTTACAAGCAAAAAGAGTATTTCATTGACAAGGATATGATATCACTCCTGTCAGTCTAAACAAGGACAAAAATCCCAAACCAAAGTCTGCAGTTGGTTCTGCCAACCAGCCAAGCAGACCATTACCCAAACCCAATCTTTTTCATTATTATAATACTGTAAATGCTAATTTTTTCTAGTGGTGCAAATCTTTCTATTGTTTAAAAGTGTCTCTCAGGAGAAAAGTTAATCAGCATGAAGCAAGTGTAATTCACGGTGGTTCTGAGAAAAATGGAAGATTCAGCCACACAGAGGCAGTGTTGTGAATACCCTCCTTTATTTTCTCCCCAGGTGCTAGAAATATTTCCATACAACACTGGTTAATGTCAAGTATCATTTCATCAGTAAATGCTTCAAATTCAGGGGTAATTCAACCAGGGGCTATCAGAAGGAAAGATTAGCATGTTGTTCAAGCCTTTTAAAAAATCATTTCTCCCTCTGGAGAAAAAAATTCGTCACGGGGTAAAAGAAAAAAAAAATGTATGGAGAGGATATAATTTGCTCCTACGCTTGGCTGTCTAAGAAAATGTTCCAGAAAAATGTATGATTTCAATTTTTCTCTGGTGGGCCTTGCTGCCAGAAACCAAAGGGTAAATACATTAGTATTCACTTATGCTCAAGATTTCTTTAAAAAAGAAAAGCAAGGAAAAAGAAAAAAACCCTTTTCCAAAAAACAGCATTTATTATGGAATAACTGCCTGAAAGAGAATAGAACCCAAACAGTTTCAAACAGAACAATGTCTTTAAACAGTATTCAATCCAAGAGTTAGGAGGGCAGAATGCAGGTGAGGGAAAAAGCTGCCCTCTGCTTGCAACATTCTGATACAATCCACATTTACTGCCGTGCTAAGTGCCTGGGGCCTGTCCTACTTCCAAATGTTAACATCCTTTTAGCCGTCCTGGTGGCCATTCTCCTTTAAAAAAGTGATTCTCCTTCAAGGTAAAGAGTATTCTACATAGTAAAATCAAGAATCAGGAAAGCAGAATGAGGGGGAGCTTCCCTCAGCTCATCCCTTTCCTGCTGTGGTAAGTGGTGGTAATGTCAGGGCAAGAGGAAGTGAATACATCCATGAAAGGGCAATGGTGGGGGGTGACGGTACACCGAACTCCAGGACCTAAATGAGGGAGAGGGGGTATAAGGCTTCTCTTTTCTGAAAGACCTGAATGGCCAAAGGAAGATGTGATAAATGACAAAACAACCTCAAGACTGCGGATGACTTTTGGGAGAATATAATTCAATTCCAAATTTCTCCAAGGTTACACGTGGGACCAGGTCTTACTCTGGACAAAGTGGACCACAAACTCCAGATGGCAGTTCCAGAAATGTCTCTGTGTTTGGCTGCATGTCTCCCCAGAGGTAAGGCAGCAGCATGGAGCCCTCTATACTGTACACAATACAGAATTGCTGAACGATTCTAATGAGAAAAGAGATCCACATGGATCTCTGGACAACAGGCTAATACTGATGGGTCACCTCGTGAAGGCTGGGCAATGGGCAGATAAGGATGGGGGGAAAAGAATACAAGGAATGGGTGTGCAAGAAATAAGGAAACAATATATCAGGAAATTGGTGAGAACTGAAAAAAGTATCTCAGGCAGCAATCCTGATAAAACTCAAAAAGGAGAAGAGATAACAAAACAGCTTGACATATGGAAGAGGGACACACTATGGAGAGAGGTAGAAAATACATTATAAGAGGAGGCAAAGAAGATTCTTTGGGACTAGGCAACAATAAGCGTCGCCAGGATTTCAAAGAGCTCACATGTGGGTCAAGAAATGCAGTCTGGAAGTTTTGCTGACAGCCCAGAAACCTTGTCAGTCACATCTCCTCACATCGCCATCGCCAACAACTATGTCTTAGCAAACAAGGCAAAAATGCAAATTGGGTTCCTTCAGCTCTCCCACACTCCCCATTAAGGCTATTTATTATTGACTGATGGGTTGATGCTGACATGGCCTGGATTAGTACCCAGTGCTAATGAGACCAGGGTCGTAGGTTCAATCCCACAGGGGGCTACACACAGGTCTACCCCTGAGAACAGGTCAACAAGAACAGGTGAGCATCCACTACTCTCCATCTCCACTAAACAGCTGAGGCTGCAGAATCAGACATCAGTGGGGTCTCGATGTCCACTTAAGAAAACATATTTCTTGAGAGGGGCAGAAGACATTTGGAGACATTTCTGTAGATAGAGGATGAAGGAGTGATCAAAGACCCTCCAAAGAGTTAGCGATTCTCAGCATAGCCACCCTGAGCTCTCTCTACTAGGTCCAGGAACAGGCTTCCTCTCCCAAAGCAGCCATAACTGGATTCAGTGGGAGACCACTCAACGCATCAGAGCTCGCCTGACAGGAGCTCTGGCCCCCAGAGGCGCTGCCACAGAGAAAAGGCAAAGGCCAAAGGCAGAACCCATCTCTGGAGAATACCCACTAAGCACAGACAGACAAGGCTGATCAAGTGAGCTCAGCCTGAGATGCTGAAGGACTTTCTGCACCTCTGTGAATACTACCACACACTGCAATTTTGACAGAATTAGGAGCCAGCATGCTGGGTGTGGCTAACGAGGTGGCTTCCTGAGATACTCCCGGACCCTCCTTCCTGGTATCCTGATATCCTTTTTGAAACTGAAAGCCAGACCTAAGAAAGCAGTCAAACGTACTAAGTTCAAAAAGAAAATGAGCAAATAAGAACTCGGTGAGTTCAAATCCAGGGTTTTCTGGAGGTAGAGTTGATCAAAGTTCATGGCCGATGAGGAAAAGGAGGGTGTCACTAAGGTCCAGGCGCTGGCTGTCTGTGAAGAGATGACAGGAACCCTATAGTGTCAACCTCCTGACCGGCCTGACACATCACGCTTGCCCCTCCACAGCGTTCTACTACAACCAGCCATCACATACCTAAAGCCTGGTGATCTCCTTCCCCCACTGGGAAACTGCAACATCTTCCCTTTCAGGATAATAAAGACCAAAACTGTCACCATGGAGAAGGTTCTGCCAAACTTGGCCCTGACTGCTTTCCTATCATCTCTAACCAATTTGCTTTCCAGCCACACTGTCCTTTTTTCAGTTCCTGGCAGATCACATCAGGTGCCCCCTCATGCTGTTACACCTGAGTTCTGTTCTCTTCCCATTCCTGGTTCCCCATCATGGAAACACATGCACACGGTCAGAAACCCCCAGTTTCTGTATCCTTCAGGACACATGTCTCTTGATCCCCAAGACTAGCTGTGGCCTCTTGTGATACGTCCTTACCGCACTCGCAACATTTCCTTCGTGTGCTTATTACCATTATAATTATATTTTAGCAAGACTATTTGATTAATATCTGTGATCTCAACCTGACTATAAACTATCTGAAGGAAGGGACTGTCTCCTATGGTCACCATTGTCACTCCACACCAAATGTACTGTTTGGCACATAGTAAGTGCCCGATAAATAATTTGCTACTGGATGCACTATAAATGTCCTATGACACCCCAAGAAAATGTAGAATTAAAGCAGTGATTCCCAACCATCCTCAAGAGAGGACATCTGGCAATGTCTGCAGATATTTTGTATTGTCACGATAAGGAGAGGGTGACTACTGGCATCTAGTGGGTACAGGCTGGTAGGATGCTGGTAAACATCCTACAAGGCACAAGACAGCCTCCCAAGCTAAGAATTATCTGGCCTAAAATGTCAATAGTGCTGAGGTTGTGGCTGGATTACAGGAACTAGGGCAATTCTTTCGAGAAGGGTAGAACGAAGTGTGTAGAAAGAAATGCTTCCCAAGTGCGGGGTTCACAGCAGTGACACAGCACAGAGTTCCTCTGCTGCCCGAGATGGTCCCCAGATAAGGCCCAGGGAGATCAGCAATGCGTATTTGGTACTAAGAATTGGGCTCCCCTCTGCTAGGGCTGGGATGGCTTCCATCCCCACAATATGAACCTGGCTACATTCTGAGCTCTCCATCCGCAACACAGAATGAAGAAACCTTCACCTTTCCGTGGTAGAGCCATGTGACCTGATTTCTCCGGGAAGGATTCACGTGTGGCAAGGCCATCAGTCACCCTGACAGCTAGAATCCCTGTTTGCTCCCAAGGACTAATGTTCTCCAGTTTTCCACCACCCTGACTTGGATCTCACTCTTTACAGAAGCATTTATTCTGCCAACAAAATCAAGACCCAGCAAGATTGATCTTTCCAGGTCAATAGAGGGCCACCTCTCTAGAGGTTTACATGATTTTCTCTGCATGGCTACTAAGACCACAGCCTCCCAAGTATTCGAACGGCCTCACCTCTTCCATGGCTTTGGGGGGATCATTTCCCTCTTCAGCCTGGTGAACAAGCCAGGGATATCACCCCCCTGCATCAAGAGCCCAAGCACAGCTCCCACAGTGGTGCCACAAGCTACAAGAACCTACACAGATTTTTAAACACCCCTTAATATCCACAGCTACTGGCAAGTAAATGTGATTGTTACTTCGACAAGCCTTGAACCAAATCCTCTTTTTTTTTTTGTTAAAGATTTTATTTATTTATTTGACAGAGAGGCACAGCGAGAGAAGGAACACAAGCAGGGGGAGTGGGAGAGGGAGAAGCAGGCTCCCCGCAGAGCAGGGAGCCCGATGTGGGGCTCAATCCCAGGACCCTGAGATCATGACCTGAGCTGAAGGCAGACGCTTAACGACTGAGCCACCCAGGTGCCCCGAACCAAATCCTCTTATTCCACATACACAGAGTTCTCTCTCGTCCACCCCTGAGCCTGTGTACTTAAGAACCAAGTATACTTTGCCACTAATTATGTATTACAAATAAAAATAGTTTACACAAGCATATGTAAACTGTGAAAGGGGGAAGCAGCCATTCTGAGCATCCATAGCAGATGTTTAGGGACAGCTGTACAGGGAAGCTGACAAGAATGTAGATGAAATTTATTTTAAAGTCCCACAAGAGTGAAAGAAGGTTTGTTTAACCTTTACCAAACCATTCCACCTAAGGGGTTCAGATCTGCATTTTCCTTTAGAACAGATTTCTACTGCTGTGCTTAACAGGCCTTTCGCACTTCCTTTTTTTTTTTTTTTTTTTTTTTTTAACTAAAGAAAGAAGCCCTAGTGGTTTGACCATTTAGAGCAAATGTCATTTCGCCATTACAAATGAAAGCCCAGAAGTTTGCTTTTCAGTGTCCATGTGTTATTAGTAAACGCTAACAGGTAAGAGTGAACATTATTCACAAAGAATTTAGCAACAGAAACGTCTGTATACCAAGCACTTTAAGTTCTGAGCTTCAAGAATCCACTAGGCTACACTACTGTTTTCAAGAACTCCTGTCTTTCACGTCAAAAGAAAGATATTGGGACACCTGGGTGGCTCAGTCGGTTAACCATCTGCCTTCAGATCAGGTCATGATCTCGGGATCCTGGGATAAAGCCCCATGTATTGCTCCCTGCTCAGCAGGGAGTCTGCTTCTCACTCTGCCCCTCCCCCCTGCTCATGCTCTCACTCTCTCTCTCTCTCAGATTAATTAATTAATTAAAAAGATGCTGGTTCTCAGCCTCAAGAGAGCAACAATACCATTCTTCCATTTCTTCTGTGTTTGTAGGTAAAAGAACAAATGATATGACTAGTGAAAAATGACTTAAATATTCCCAACCAGAATTCTAGGCATCAACCTACCCTTTGCCTCACATGTAATCTGCAAGATCAAATACCATTCCTTCAATCAATACTTGTTGAATTGGGAAATAGGAATAATAACCAATGCAGAAGAAGGGCTCACTCCGTTGCCACACCCTGTGCATTGCTATGTTATCTCAGATGACTTGAAGTTTGGTGTTTCCAGAGTTAGGGAAATGAAGAGGAAGGGATTTCATTCAGAAGTAGTTTAGTTCAGCAGCCTTGCCATGGACGGTGGAATGATGGTGCTCAGAACTCAGTACTCATCCCACATGCTAGCTGATAGCAGGGCCAGGATGAGAACACAAACTCCAGACCAAAAGCAACAGTTATAATACTATTATATTTTAAAATAGGTTTCTGGAAGTACAAAGAGAATGCTTATTTACCAATCTGTCATAGAAGCTTTGATGAAAGCCATAGAGTTTATGACCCTTCCTCTCCCACTCAAGAGTTTACTTGGATTCAACACATCACTAGGAAGCAACCAGAAAATGTTATTTGGCAGTTTAAGATTATTTGGTTTTGCAACCAAATAATAACTGGTTATTTTATTTATTATTTTTTAAAGATTTATTTATTTGAGAGAGAGACAGAGAATGTGAGCAGGGGAGGGACAGAGGGAGAGGGAGAGAGAGAGAATCTCAAGCAGACCCCCCGCTGAGTGTGGAGCTAGATGTGGGGCTCGATTCCAGGACCCTGAGATCATGACCTGAGCTGAATCAAGAGTCAGATGCCCAACCGACTGACCTTCCAGGTGCCCCTGGTTATTTGACTTTATAAAAAAATGGCAAAAAAAAAAAATCAGCTCTGGTCTAGATCATCATAATCCCTCCACTAAGTAAAAGTGAGGCAAATGAATAAATTATTTGTATAATTTTGCCCTTCACAGTTCATGTACAGATTATATAGAACATAGACCTATATGATTCAACACATATCAATCCTCTTTTGAAACTTTGTGTCTATCTCATTTTGGAGGAGATTTTGGAATGACCTTCTTGCTCTAGCTACTTCTTCCTTCTCCATTGACTCAACTTTAATTTAGTTCCAAACCATTTTTTTTTCTATCACATATTCACAATTTATGTGGCACAGTGTGTCCACTGGATTCTGCACTAGGACCACCCCAAAACCATTAGCCTACAGTTGGAAAACTATGAATATACTTAACATTACTGACCTTAACACTACTGAACACTACACTTAAAAATGGATAAAATGGTAAATTTTATATTACATGTTATTTATCACAATTTAAAATAAAATATTTTAAAAAACACTGGTCTTCTTCAAGGTCAGGGCTTTTATGTTTTTTATATCAGATTTATATGCTGGCATACAATGCAGAACATCTGAGATTTTCAGCAAAGCCACAATTTTTTGGAGGTATGAGGGAGTAGTTATGGCAGACTACATAATTGTGAACAATTACCTTACTCAGGCCCCCAGGAAGTACACAATAACTCCAATACATCACCTTCTGTCCATCATCCAATCGATTTCAAAATTCCCCTGCCTGTCAAGCAAACCATAATCAACTACTTACACCTAAATGAAAACTTCAAGGAGTGAAACCTTCAATTTCAAGTCACTTGGGAATTTTGCATACATTCAGTGTCTAAGTGGGAAGGGAGACATTTTTTGCCTTTTGGGGACTTTTTGCCTTTTTTTTTTTTTTTTAACAAAAACAAGTATGTAGATCAACTGAAGATGGATCCAGCACACAGGACAGGAGGAAATGGACTAAAGGTAACTCTAGGGAATAGTCACAGTAAGCAGATGACAGAGATGGCTTTGTGTCTAATGCTCCCGCTGAGGCATCATTAGACTTTTACCATGGTAAGCGCTTCTCCTTTCTAATATATGCAGAGTTCATCAAGATCCTGGCACACAGTCCCTTCAGGACAAGAATTTCCACAGGTCTAATCAATGGTGAACATACAGGTCAGTCCCTCCAGCTTGACATTCCCTCACATAAGCCTAATTTAATTGTGACCAATTCTTATCTGAGTCAGCTCTTCACTGACAGAAGAGAGGAGCGCCCGAACAGGTGTCACAAATGCTTGCCTGGGGCGCTTTCAAAGTCTTTCCATAATGGAAGCCGCTATCTTTTCTCCTCAAGGTGGTGTTTTCATATTCTACCAGGGAAAGAATTATAAGCTAGAGATGAATGGCATTATTTGAACATAGGCTGTGCCCTCCTAACTCACAGAAAGAATCATGCCTTTATCAACAGCACTCTCTGGAATCCCTCTACAGATGACTGAAATTAAAAAACGAAGAGAGGAAGAAAATCATCGGTAACAGATGAGCCTCTTATGTGGGGTATAAAATGAAGCCCACTAAAAGTGGGTCCTGACAAGGTCATAGGGCATTCGTAAGACAGTTCTCACAATCTACCAAATAAAATGGCATTACTTTTTTTAAGTTATGACTTTCCTGTCTGCATGATGTCACTCAAACGAGAAGAAAAGGCAATATGTAAATACTGGAATACTGGTCAACTACCTTGCTTAGAAACTCCACTTTCAACCTCAGTCTCCTACCAGTTGTAACCTACTTAACTGGGGGCAAAATTAAAAAGTTTTTCTCCCTTTTCACTGTTTTTGAGGGGGAACAGGGGCCAGGGAAGGGTCATGATTAAAGACACCCTTTAGGAAGAGTATTAATGCTTTGTAGCTCAAGTGTATGAAATATAACTGGGGACCACTCCTGACATCTTGTCCTGTCTTCAAAACGGTCTCGCTGCTGCCTCAGTGGAGAAAAAATACCATTACATTAGGACATATATTTATGAGGTAGAAGTAGGGAGGGTGATTATTTGAACACAATTAAAGTTAGAAAGAAACTTTCATGGCTTTCCTTGTCTTTGATACCTCAAGGTTAGAATCTGGAGAATTCTGATTATGTTCTAGGACTGGTGGCCCTAAACTCCCCACCAGATAAGGGGATTTGGAGAGAAACCACATCCATACAAAGAGGAGGAAGAGAGGCACAGGGTGACCGCCAAACACCCAAACACCGAGCCCTCACTACAATTTCTGGTCACAGACAGGTGCCGGCTGCCTCCTTACCTGATGGTTCGACTCTGCTAATAGGATTTCAGTGATTCGGGTAAGCCAACGGTTACAGTTAATAGAAAGTTAACATTGCTCATACGATTTAATGAGAATCTAAAACACAGAGAAATCGCTGTTATAATAAATCCTTGTGACTTTAAAAAGGGTGCAGCTCAAACCAGTGATGCCGAAGTCCAAACACCCCTGACATGTTTCCACGTTGAATGACTTCCTGTCAGCTATTTGGCCTCTACAGACCTCCCAGCTAGTTCCAATTTAAGTATCTGGCCTTCAATTCTGTTTATTTTCAGCTCGATTTCCAGTTATTATACTATAAAGATATGATTCTTGAGTTTGGGGCATGACCTAGGACCATTAATTATCTAAAATTCCTCATTTTTTAATAATGAAATAATTTAAGTCCCACTGTTATTAAGTACACTGGTGCAGCAACCCAGCCTAATTCAACATTTGTGAAACACCTAGCAGAGACAAACTTCCAGGAATAAAAGGAGTAGAACATGGCAAGTGATACAGAGTAAGGATACAATGGGTTAGGGCGATTGCAGAGGGGGCACTAATGGCTGCGTGGTTGTAGGAAGACAGAGAAACACCATGGAGGAGGAGGCGTTTAATAATATCTTACTGAGTGCCTAATAAATGCTAGGCACTGGGATCATATATGCTTTACATTTATTATTTTATTTAATTCTTACAATAAATTCATTAAGTATCCCTATGTCCATTTTACAGATGAGGAAACTGAGGTTTCCAGAGTTCAAGGTTCTTGCCCATGTTCTCACTCACTTATGACAGAGCTACAATTCCAACCTGGGTGTGTCTAACTTCAATGCCCAGGCTGTCACCCAGCATGGTATGATACATTCATCTGAGGCGGGTCACAGAAGGCAGAAAGAATTCTAATAACTGACTGGAATCTTTTCGGTCCCAACTCCAAAGGAAACAAAGGAAGCAAAAACACAGATGTGGGAAAGGGCGCGGTCACTGAATCAGGGACCCAGGTTAGCTGGCCTGGAGGTTAGCACGAGGATACAATGAGGAAAGAGGTATATAAAGCTTCAAAGGTAGGTCTCCAAAACTCAAATATCAACCTGAGGACTATGAACTTTACTCAGAGGCAATTCTGGAATCCACTCCCTGCCCTGTTTTGTTGACCATGGAAGCTTCATGATAGATGATCTGCCTCAGGAAAATTATAGCTTTGTAGCTAATGCTTATGGGATATAATTTAGGAGATAGATGGATAAGAGGCAGGGAGGTCTGATATGGAACAACAAACTAGGAAGGGACCATCTTAAAAAAAGATAATGGCCTTTAGTCAAGTTAATTCATCCCACCTTCAGTATTTTCTATATACATTATTGCTTAATGTATTATTTTTCCATTTATCAATCCCCCTTGTTATATTTCAATATTATCTTTAATCTTCAAATTAAAAAATGATTCAGTCTGAAAAACAAAGGGTAGAAAATTCCTTTTTTCTAAAGCACAGTTCAAATGCAGTTTTTCATTCACTTGGTAATCATCATATCATGAATTTTACAAAGCCAGAAAAAAGAAAGTTAGCATCTCACTACTGGAGGATCTCAGCCCATGATCAAGGCAAAGAAGTGAGGATGTAGTTTTTACAGCCACTTTGGTTCAAAAGAACATCAGCTTCTTCTAAAGCCTTGTGACAGAGACTTTAATAAGGAGGGGTTTACTGCTAAAATAACACTCTGCACCTGCCCTGGGGGGCAATGTCCACTGCTATTTTACCATTTTCTGCATTTCATATGCCTCTGCCACAAGCTTCTATTTTGTTAAACAAACGATAATATATGACCTGCCTGAAAAGAAAATATTTATTCGGATCAGAGAAGGACTTTTAATATCTTAGAGAGGCTTCAATGGAACTCTCATTTAGAAAAAAAGGGAAAAAAGAAAACATACCTTATGAGCACTGCATTTCATTATCCATTCAACCATAGATAATGTTTAATTGTGCAACAGGAGTGCTAAATAATGTGAAATTACTCATGATCTACAACATCTCGAGATAGGCTGAAAACTTATCTCAAATAGCACTCCTAAGTATACATTTTATTTGACATGAAAAAGTATTTTATTATAGGCTTTATTTTCTTAACATTTATTTACACAACTGTGTATAGTGTTCAGTAACAACATCTGAGAAGCTGGTAAATGTAGTTGTAGATGTTTTACACACACACAAACACATGCTGCACTCCTGTCAGTCCCACTAACAAGAAATCCCTTCCTTTACTACATTACCATAATTTGCAAACTAAAGTCAATGGAAACTCATTAAAATACTTCACATTATTCAATATTTGCTATGTTTATCAGATATTTAAAGCCTTCCTTCCAAAAGTGCTAATGTTCTCAATAATAAAACAATTACACATTTGGAGGCATAATAGCAACATTCAAATGAATATTTACTCAAATAAATAACAATGAAGCAATAAAGTATTCCATTTATTTGCATATTTTTGTCCATTACTCAATGTCATGTCCTTACCTTTTATCATAAACCCCAGGAAAGCAGTGGAGCTAAAGAAACTGAACTTGGAAAGTAAATGTAAGTTGTACTCCTGCTCACCTTGCGACCTTGGACAACACATTTCAACTCTCGGGTGTTTATTTTTGTTTTTGTTGCCTTTGTTTTTGGAGCCAGGTCCAAAAAAATCATCACCAACACCAATGTCAAGTGTATTGCCTATGTTCTCTACATCAAACTAAAAAGCTTCTGCACAGCAAAGCTAACCATCAACAAAATTAAAAGGCAACCTGTGAATGAATGAAAATATTTGGAAATCATACATATCTGGTAAGGGTTAATAACCAAAATATATAAGAATTCATAAAAAAATCCGATTAAAAAACAGGCAGAGGACTTAAATAAATGTTTTTCCAAAGAAGACATACAGCTGCCCAACAAGCACATAAAAAGATGTTCCACATCACTAATCACCAGGGAAACACAACTCAAAACCACAGAGAGATACCACTTCACACCTGTTAGAAGGGCTATCATCAAAAAGACAAGAAATAACAAGTGTTGGCAAGGATGTGGAGAAAAGAGGATCCTTCTGCACTGTTGGTGGGAATGTAAATTGGTGCAGCCACAATGGAAAACAGTAAGGTGGTTCTTCAAAAAATTAAAAACAGAACTACCATGTAATCCAACAGTTCTGAAAATGAAAACACTAATTCAAAAAGATATATTCATTATGTTCATTGATTCATTATCATAATAGCCAAGCTATGGAAACAATGTAAGTGTCCACTGATGAATGAATGGATAAAAAAGATGTGATACACACACACACATACACACTATGGAATACTACTTAGCCATTAAAAAGAATGAAATCTTGCCATTTGTGACAACATGGATGGGCTTTGAGGGAATTATACTAAGTGAAATGAGTCAGACAGAGAAAGACAAATACCATATATTTGGAACCTAAAGAACAAAACAAATGAACAAATAAACAAAACTCATAGGTATGGAGAACAGAATGGCAGTTGCTAAAGCAGAGGAAGGATGGGGGTTGGGCACAAAAGTGAAGGGGGATCAAGAGGTATAAACTCCCAGTTATAAAATAAGTCATGGGGATATAATATACAGCATGATGACTACAGTCAAAAATGGTGTAGTGCATACCTTAAAGTTGCCAAGAGAATAAATCCTAAAAGTTCTCATCACAAGAAAAAAAATTGTAACTGTACAGTGACTGATGGTAACTAGACTTATTGTGATCATTTCACGGTGTTTACAAATAAATTATTGTGTTATACACCTGAAACTAAAACAATGTTATAGGTCAATCATACCTTAATTTTTAAAAAAAAATTTTTTTTTTCTACTCTGACCTTATTCCTCTTCACCTATCTCATGGAGCTATTATGAAATCATGTATCCAAAAACACCCTATAATTTAATGCATAAACTGTCTTGCATCGTTACCGATAAGGAAGTCAAGGACAAGAGAAAGGTCTTGCCCAGAGTCAAAAGCCAGAGGGCAACAAAACCAAGATAGCTGTGCTAGATTCCCCTATAGGCCGACTCAGAATTGTCAGGACATCAACAAAGCAGAGAAGGGGAGAGAGCTTCCATGAGTTCATGTCAAATTCTGCAATCATAACATCTAGAAATACTTGTTTTAATTTCAACATACATGGAGTCTTGTAAGATTCCGAAAAATAGCCTTCTATTGCTCTTTACAGACAGGAAGTACACCATGATCTTTCCATGTTCAGGGCAGCTGAAGGCTTAAGTGGTCTCTAGGAAAATAATTCAGGTCTTCTACTTTTTCCTTCAGCTTCCTTCCTCTACCCTACAACTGCTTTTGGGTTTGTCTGTTAGTTTTCTTCTCATGCTGAGAATTTACAACCTTTGCTCTAAAACATTAAAAGTACAAAGCTATTTTAATGTGTGACTTTCAGAACATGCCTGACGTTTAGCAACTGTGAAAAATATGTTCAAATAAAGCTGAAGTTTGTAAGCACAGGTGAGAACAGTCTACAAAATCACCAAGTGTACAAGTTTCAATCCTACCCAGCAGTTTATTACTGCAGAAACTGTCAACTAGAACAGGAAAGGCTTTTGTTTTTCTTTTTTTTGTTTGTTTATTTGTTTTTTGGGGGGTTTTTGTTTGTTTTTGTTTTTTGGGGGTTTGGGGTTTTTTGGGGGTTTTTTTGTTTTGTTTTGTTTTGTTTTGGATTCATCAATAGTCTCCCTTTAGCAACCTGTTCAGAACTCCTTGCATGAAGCTCCCAGGCTATCACAAAAGAACTGGATGCTTGTGCAACCATTATCCTCTGTTTACTGTCTCAGACAAGAAACAAAGATAGGTGCCCAGCAACAGAAGCACAGCAGGAAGAATTCGGTCAGCCCCTAACTTCCCGAGGCTGAAGTTAAAACAAGTTAGCTAACAGGCAGTTTTCCACCTCCCAGCAACTCCCTGAATACTCACAGCTCAGATGGCTTGAAGTTTTAACCGTCAAGATTGTGTTAGGTACGAATAATTCTTAAGAACATCTGAAAGCAGAAAGTGAAAAGACTAGGACCCATTCAGAAACTGCCTGCAAAAATCTATTTCCCATAGTTCTCTAAGGTCTAGTTTTTGGAAATGCGAGCTCTGGAGCAAATGAGGAGTCACAGGCTTTTGCAGCAGGTAGCTGAGAATGCACCAAAGTCTGGATGGATGCTCTAGCACCTGTCTCTAAACAGCCCTTCATCTCCCCAAATGAGAGGTGGGAGGAGACTTTTTGACAGTCCCTATGGAATTCTAGCATTTTATTTGAGCTCCAACAGGGATACCTATACCTCAACTCTCCTGTTGCAGGTACATTTGGAGCAGAGTTCAATGATGATCTGTGACCATCACCAACTCTCTTTAGTGTCCTCTATGGACACAGCACTATACCAGCTGGACATCGAGGGATAAACAAAAGCAGACGATGGGAACTTTGCCCTAGAAAGCTTAATTCACCATACCCTCCTCTACAGCACAGAAAACACAATTCCAATTTCCCTTCTAATGTCACATTTCTTTAAAATGTACTTATAATGTCAAATGCTTCAGGGCGCAATGAGTCAAGAGAAATATTTTACTGACATCAGAATAATCTTGACCTGTATCAGAAAGATGTCCAAAAAAGGTTCACAACCATTTATAGCACTACTATGTTTTATAACCTCTCCCTCTGTACAGGGATTCCCAGCTTTTTCTCCACAGCAACTCTCTGAAGCTGGCATTATTTCTCCTTTTAAGGTGGGGAAGCTGAGGCTCAGGAGAGATTAAGTGAGTTGGGCAAATCAATCAGCCCATAGGGCCCTGAGCAAGGACTCAGCATCCCAGGTTCTTGACTCACAATGGCCACAATTATTATAGATACCAAACAAAATAACCTCCACTATGCTTCGAGACTGAAAAGACAAGCATTAATTCATGAAGAAGGTTATGTTCTCTTCAATAGATTTTAGTTCACGTCATAATTGGTGTAGTAAAAATTTAATCTTGGGAAACTTCTCTTAAGAAAAATTTTGAATGGCCTTTTGTGATGTACCACATATCCGTGTGTGGCTCTTCCACTCTGACAGAGACAAGGTGACACTCTTGGGTTTCTCCCTGCTCACTTCTGACCTTTGGGATGACCATGTCTATCACATCCCGATATCCTTTTCTGCTCTCTTTCATGGATCTAAAGGTATCTCAAGGATAACGGGACTCAAAATAGGTTGAAATATCACAAATGATCTTCAACTAGCCCACCATCCTAACCTAAGATCTGGTTTCTGTATTTTTAAGAAAGTCTTGCTGAGGATAAACTCCTGCCGCGTGGATTTCTTCCTGACCCCATTACCTCTACAAACAATCTTCTAAGCCAATCATCTATGTATGTTCCCTAAGCCACTAGGCACTCACATTATTTGCACACATTTCCCATGAATTTAGCTCGCTTCCCATTCTGTGTGGTCAACAATGCATCTACTTACTGGTGGGGTTCTCTTCCACGTGAAATGAAATAAAAATTCCACAATCCAGCCTAAATGCAGTACTCCACTCAACTTTCTTCTTTGTCTCAAAGAGCTGCCTCTTTGCAGCATCTTCTTGGTCATCAAGGCTGTTCTTTTGCACTGTCTTCAAAGGAACCAATTCAAATGACTGACTTGTTATCTCTCATTAATCGCTAAACCCATGGACCAATACAAAAATATGCCTTGATGGATTTAAAACAGGGGCAGGAAATAGTCTACAGCTTCTTGAGATCTTAGTGGGCAAATGACATCAGGGGATTCCAGCACTTTGCAGGTGATTTGGATCCTCAACTCCCCCACTGAATGGTTCTCCAAATCCTGGGCTACCAGGAGTTCATTCGGTTTTCTGGGGAATTTGGGATCTTAGTTTCTTCCCTAAAGTAGTTCAGTTTTAGGACTTCAGAGTTAAATTAGAAGTCTCCCTGGGGTCATACATGAATCAGGAATCAAACAAACAAAAGTTTAAAAAACAAAAACTGTAAAAGTACTGGAAAAATATTTCACATTTTTATCATGTTGGCAGGGAGAAGTCCTCCTTAAAGATGACTCAATGCTTAGAAGCCATAAAAAAAAAGGCTAATATATTTGACCACATACAAATCTAAAACCTCTGAGCAGCAAAAGATGTTATAAACAAAATCAAGAATAACAACAGACCAGGAAGAACTCTTACTTACCACTAAGAGGAAAACAAATACCTCAAAAAAAAAAAAAAAAAACCCTATAAAAATGATGTACAACCTTCACATGACCAGGAAAACATAAATTTAAGAGCGAGCCTACTTTTGTTCATAAAATTGGCAAAAACGAAACAGGCTCATATTCCTCAGTGTTGGCAATGGTGAGGGGAATTAGGTATACTCAAACACTGCTAGAAGAAGAATAATTTGGGATGATAGTTTTGAAGAATAATTGAGTAGCTCTTATTAAAATTTTAAACGGGACATAGTCTTTGACCCTGCAATTTCACTTCTTTGACTCTACCTACAGAAATACTTTCATAATGCTTTCATTTATTAAAAAAGTTATTTATTTATTTGAGAGAGAGAGAGAGAGATTACGAGTGGGAGGGGCAGGTGGAGAGGGAGAGAGAATCTCAAGCAGACTCCATGCGGAGCATAGAGCCCAACATAGGGCTTGATCTCATGACCCTAGATCACGACCTGAGCTGACACCAAGAGTTGGACGCTTAACTGACTGAGCCACCCAGGCGCCCCTCATAATACTTTTACAAGATTATTTATAATAGTGATGAACTGAAGACAGCCTAAATGTTTTTCAGCAAAGAAAAGGTAAATGGCTTTCAGTGAATCCATCCAATGAACATCAGGTACCCATTAAGAAGAATCAAATAAGTCTCCTTTTACCAACAGGGAAAGATCTTCTTTTAAAGCAACTAGGATTTGTTATTTAAAATATGTACATACAGGGCACCTGGGTGGCTCAGTTGGTTAGGCGACTGCCTTCGGCTCAGGTCATGATCCTGGAGTCCCTGGATCGAGTCCCGCATCGGGCTCCCTGCTCGGCAGGGAGTCTGCTTCTCCCTCTGACCCTCCCCCCTCTCATGTGCTCTCTCTCATTCTCTCTCTCTCAAATAAATAAATAAAATCTTTTTAAAAAAAAAGAAAGAAAATCATTTAAAATAAATAAATAAATAAATAAAATATGTACATACATACATACATCTGCATGGTAGAGAAAAAGGTCTGGAAGATTATGCACTCAAAAGTAACCCTAAAGAGAGGGACCCAAATGGAGTAAGAAAGAGATTTTACATTTTATTTTCTATTCTCTGTTGTTTCAGGAATAAAGAATAGTTTGAAGGATACTATTTGAAGAAGTAAGAATTGTCATTTATGACCTGGTGATTTAAACACAGTCTTCTAAAGCATGAAGACAGGTGCTGGTCCTGCACCACCCCATTGAATGCCCTTCTTTGTCACATTAAATACTGTCAGCAGGTGGACAACTGCCCAGGTCATGGTATAAGATATCCTCACTTCTCTCTGCCATACAGTTCTACACCTGTCTTCACTGAATCCACTTTTAAAAGATGGGGAAAGCCAAAAAAGCAGATGGTCACAGATGTTTTACAGCTGCAAAGCTGAGCTTACATATAATTGAGCTAAGTCTAAGTCAGTAGTCATCTTCTAAAGTCAGTAGGTCTGTGAAATTCATAGTGGTCCTGGGGCCAGTACACTTGACTCAACAGGGAAAAAGAAGATGAGGAGTAGGAAGTGGGGCTTGTGAAGAGGTGGTGCCTACAGAAGCCAGAGCCCTAGATGGGAAGACTTGGTGCAAGTTCTTGATTTTTCACTTTGTAGCCAGATGACTTTGAACAATTTCTGCTCAATTCTCTGAGTCTCATTGATTAAAATGAAGTAGATAAAATCCCAAAGGGGTGTGAGGATTATGATAAATGTGATGATGAATGTGAAAGCCTTTGCAGTGGACAAAGCATTACTCTTTTTTTTTTTAATAATTCGAGTATAATTAACATAAAGTGTAATATTAGCCTCAGGTGTACAATATAGTGATTCAACAATTCCATACATTACTCTGTGCTCATCATGATAAATGTACTCTTAATCCCCATCACCTGTTTCACCCATCCCCCACCCACCTCCCCTCTGGTAACCATCAGTTTTTTCTCTATAGTGAAGAATCTGGTTGGGTTTTGTTTTGGGTTTTTTGTTTTTTTTTTTTGGTCTCTTTTTCCCTTGTTTGTTTTGTTTCTTAAAGTCCACATCTGAGTGAAATCATACAGTATTTGTCTTTCTCTGACTGGTTTATTTCACTTAGCATTGTACTACAGGGTGTTATTCTCATCTCTTCCACATATCCCAACTGGAGATCCTTTTCAGGGGAACATGATGCTCTTTAAAAAGGCAAATACCAGGGCTCTTGGGTGGCTCAGTTGGTTACACATCTGCCTTTGGCTCAGGTCATGATCTTGGGGTCCTAGGATTGAGCCCCATATCCGGCTCTGGCTCAGCAGAGAGTCTGTTTCTCCCTCTTCTTCTCCTTCTGCCCCTCACCCCCTGCTCATTCTCTCTCTCTCTCAAATAAATAAATAAAATCTTTCAAAAAAAAAAAAAGGCAAATAGCCCTGCTAAAGTTCAGCACCATCCGACAACCTAATGGCCATCACTTTCATCAAATAATGTGCCAACTAGCTGACTTTGGCTTGATGTCCGGACAGTGGAGAAGCTGCAAGGAAGCGGGGAGTGGCATTTTGCCCCAGGAGGTCATGCCTGGTGGGTTAAAGGAGTTCAAAGCAGTTCATCTCTGGGCAGAAGTGAGAAGAAAGGCAGAGGGAACAATGTCCCTAACTCCTAGATGGAGAGACGGCAAGAAGGAGACAGGAACTGGAGGCACACTGAGACCATGACAGAATGAAAATCACAGCCTTCCCGGGTACCACCCTGTCCTCCTGTGCGAAAGAAGAAAAGAAAGGTAGAGACAGGGACCCAAGGAAGCATCCACTACTTCTCTCCCTATTTTTACTATCTCTTTAGGGCCAGAGCAATAACCCAAGAATTCCCGGATTATCCTGAAACCTCACACCCCACAGAGAAAGCAAACCCTGATTTTAGAAGTTGAAGAGACCGAACAGCCCCATTGTTTTATTGGTGGAAACTTTCAGGTGAAGTGACTTCCTCAAAGTCACTGCCAAATGGCTGGTAATGTAGCTGGCAAACCTGTGGCTAGGACCCACAGCTCTGGGCTAAGGGCACTGCTGCTCTCTCCTTGTCCTGAGCAGGTAAGAGTTCGTGATGGCTCAAAATCACTCAAAGACTGCATGCAACTGCAGAGACATGTTTAACTTACCTTCTAATAATCCTGGCAAAAGCCACTTGGCTCTTTTTGACAAATGATTTTTTTAAATTGCCAAATAATTTCCTTTTACTGGGGGAAAAAAGATGTTTTGCAGGATGCCATACACTATATATCTTGGCTTCTGATTTTTCCAAAACATTCTTCTCCCAAAGAAGAATCACCAGAGTCTGACCACTCCAAGAAATTCCTCATTGTCCTGGTCTTGCAAACACAATGTGACCTATTTCTATCCATTCCCTGCTTCCCTCTGCTTGAACTATAAAGAAACTTGAATTCTCTGATTCTATGGTTTTGACTCCTGGCTTTGCAAGTAGAAAAAATACTAATAAAAGGAAATCTTCCATTCAGCCCAGGTGCCTTTTAATAGGAAGCCTACACAAGTCTTATTCTTTTTCTTTTTATGCAGAAAAGAAAAAGTCAGTGGCAAGCTGCATGATAAGCAAAAGCAACTCTGTATCTTTTCATAAATATTACTGGAAAGCTAGCTGCACTGCACAAAGGATATCTGAAATTTTTGGTTATGCCTATTTCACCTTGAATGGTGACCTGGTAAAGGAAAGTGAACTTGGAGTTTGCATTTCAAATGCAGTATCAGGATAAGAAAGCAGCTACTTTGTACTGGGCTAGTCCATGCTGATTCAAAGAAAGCTTTAGTCCATAAAAATATTACAGAATTATTCAACTTTGACTGATGAATCTAGATATTAACTGAGTCAATATAGGCCCCTATTTCTAAGTGAGTCTTGGGAGTAAATAAACCAATAGGAAATAAGTTCCCAGTTTCTGATGAAGTAAGGGTAGGGCTGATAGTAGGAGGGGTGCAGGTGGAAAGGGAGTGGGAAAAAAGGGAGGGATGGGGATGGGTGGGCTCTCACCTTGAACAGTTCAGACTATGCAATAACACACCAGGGCCTGTGCCTGGTCCCAAGATTTGGGTCAAGAAAAACAGGCTTCATGCTTGTTTGTTTAGATGTCTTTTGGTGAGCACCCAGCCATCATCAAATGTGGTTCAACATCATATCCATTATATCCACCACCAACTGTAACCATCCTGATAGAGGTGATGAAGGGAAGAGAAACCATCCTGAGGCCAAGGATGGAGAACAGGACAAGGCAACTGGCTGGTTCAAGCGTTTCCTTTTTGCCCATGGCACCAAATAAATACTACAGACATTAAGCATGTTCAATTCACATGAAAGAAGGCTAGAAGGATTGGGATCAGCCATTTCCCCTCCTGTTTACTTCCTCTAATTCAGAAGGCAGTCTGCACAAAAACTAAGTTGGGGTCTACAATATTGTGACTCTTTTTGTCCCAATATTCATTATCCTATTGCTGCTTAAATAACACCATGTATCTTTTGATAGTGTATGCCCAACCCCAGGTGATGATAATTGTTGTTTTCCTTTGCAGCTAGGATATGATTCAGTTTAGGCCAATGAAACTAGCAGAAATATGGAGGACAGAGGAAAGGGTGTGAAATTTTCTGTTTTTCAGATACTGGGTAGCAGAAAGCATGGCCCTTCCCTCTGCTGTCCTTCTTCCTGCCTTGAATGGGGATGTGATATCTGGACTGCAGTAGCCATTTTGCAACCATGTGGGAGAAAAAATGAGGGAAATGTACAACAATCACAGAAACATTAGCCTTATGTTTCTGAGGCCCTGAACCAAAGCTAGCGACCTCCCATCTCTGGACTACTGTTAAATTAGAATGATAAACCTCTATCTGTTTAAGATGCTGCAGTTGGGTTTTCTATTACTCGTTGCCAAATGCATTTCTAAACAATACAAACATTTTCTATCTTCTTGCAAAATCAGGCATCAGATAAAATATATTTATATATAACTAAGGAGGAAAAGAACTCTAATAATAGCCTAAGTAAAAGAGAAGTTAAGGAATACCAAAGACTTAATATGAGTGCTCCAATAATTTAAACTTTGCTTATATGACAAGTGCCAATCTTTTATTCTGTTCCTTTTTTTTTTTTTTTAAGATTTTTTATTTGTTCCTTTGAGAGAGAGAGAGAGAGAGCCAGCGAGAGCACAAGCAGGAGGGTCAGAGGGAGAGGGAGAAGCAGAGTCCCCATTGAGCAGGAAGCCTGATGAGAGGCTCCATCCCAAGACCCCTGAGATCATGACTTGAGCCGACGCTTAACCAACTGAGCCACTCAAGAGCCCCTCTTTATTCTGTTTTCAATCATAGTCAACAGCGTAAGATAATTCCTGAAAGCAGATGCGTTAATTCAGAAATTCTAGTCCATGTTCATATCCATATCATTTATCACAAAGGAAGTAAATAAAAGACCCCTGTTTTCCAAGATGATAGAAAATACATATATTTTATGTTAAGTGCAGTTAACTCCAAGCAATAATTATAGTATCATTTATAAAGTACTTATTATGTACCTGACACTGGTGTTTTAAAACACTGTCTCATTCTATCTTAAGCTAACCCTATGGGGTAGGTTTAACTAGCCAGTTTTCTCAGGTGGGCAGATGGGGAAACTGAGGCTTAGAAGCTAAATTACTTGTTCTAAATCACATAGTTATGTGACCCCTGTGCTCAGTGATCACAGTAATATTATGTTGCCCATTTGAGAAGCACCGTCTGTTTTAAAACTATTTTGCCAGGGAAACTGGGTGGTTCAGTCGGTTAAGCAGCTGGCTCTTGATTTCAGCTCAGGTCATGATGTCAGGGTCCTGGGATGGAGCCCCAAATCTGGCTCTGCACTCAGTGGGGAGTCTGCCCGAGCATTCTCTCTCCCTCTCCCCCTCCCCCCACTCTCTCTCTTTCTCCTACTCTCTCTCTCTGAAATAAATAACCTTTAAAAAAATTAAATAAATGAACTATTTTGCCAACAATGGATATGGCTTGGAAGCTAGACCCTAAGTTACGATGGCTTAGGCATGCACAAAAGAAACGGACACAACCCCACAAATAAAGAATGACCCTTAATCTATGTCACTCAAGCTGCAGCAGATACGCCATAGTCCTGCATCCCAAAAGCACCATTTCAGCCACATGTCAAATGAGAGCTAAGATAAGGAGTTAACCTGTCAGAATGAGAAAAAATGTCTGCCTTCAATTAAAGCACAAGTAAAAAGAGAAAGAAAAAGAAGAAGAAGAAAAGGACTTATACCCATTTTATACACCTAAGGAGTGATGGATAATAGGGCCCAGGCTTCTAACTTAAGTGCAGCCGTCAATCTGAGAGCCTTCCCCCTGTTCTCAGCGAAAATTTCTTTCATGCAGCATTAGCTACAGGGAGCAGAATGTTTTCACTGTCTGTGCTACGGGGAGCCAGTGAAGAAGTGTCTTCAGGTCCTTATAACTATTTGGAGCTAAAAAGGCTGGCAGGCAAATCAGAAAGGCTCAAGTCAAGCCTATCATCACTGTACCTAATGACTTCACAAGGCGTGGGACTCTCACCTGCCCCAAATGTCAGACAACAATCCCCAGAGAATGTTCGGATTCCGAAGACACCTCCCCAGAGCCTTGGCATAATTTACCGAACATGCTTGAAATGCGTTTTAAATGTTAGCAGATTAAAGGTCCCGGTTCCTAGAATATCTCTGCGAGAATCATCTTCCAATTCCTGGTGGCAGTCTTCCGTGAGGGCCTCCGTCTCACCTACACAGAGATCCAGCCTGCACGACCATCAGAGATAATTGGTCTTTCCTTCAGAGGCTCTTTAGATCTATTATAATCATCACGACACGGGTTAGAGGCCACCGTTCATGTACTCCTATAGCACTGTGTTATCTGCCATTCACGTGGTTTCCTCAGGCCTGAAGACAAGGCCTACATTTAGCCTGAGGCTGCAAGTCAGCAATTACAGATTCTGATGACTGTACAGAAATTTTCACAGCCCTTCCATCCACCTCTGATCTCAGAGGTCCAGCCCCTTGAACAAAAGTGGTAATCTGGTTTACTGTGTCTTAGAAGGAAGGGAGCCGAAACTCTAATGTGGGTTTACTAGAAAGTTTCCCACACAGAAGAACATTCAAAATGAAAAGCAGGTTGTATTTAGGTTTCGTCTGATGCTGACGCCTGTGACCAGAGTGACCACCGGAGCTTCCCATCACCGTTCCACATACAGCCACACCCCGAGCCGTAGTGGCTACCCACACAGGACCTGAAAGTCTGTGGGGCGCACACACGCCACTCCACAGCCACCTTCCCAAATGTGGCATCAGGTGTGTATGAAGAGAAAGTTAAACCTCTGTGGATGGCTTTCCCACCTTTTTTTTTCCCCAGAAAAATTATCTTCTTTTCAGGACTGGTATTTTTCATATTATATTTGTCTACTTTTATCACTTTAATTATGCCACTGTAACCCCCAAGCATAATAAATTAACGATCTAGAATCCAGTCCCAAAAACAATCAAGAATTTTTTAAAAATGAAACGCTCCACTCTCTCCTCACTTTGAAGACGCATCTATTTAACACCAAGACTAGCATATATCTCCTTAATTACAAAATTTCCTATCTCTGGGGATTTGGGATTTATAAATGAAACTTTTACGTATTACTCCCTAGCAAAGTGAGAGAGGACAGAACAAAGTTTACGACAACATGTTGCATTCAACCTCTGTGGGAATGTCTGTTGTAAAACAGAAAAAAAAAAAAGCCTAAGGATAATATAATGAAATAAATACCACTTGTAAAACTAATAAATAAAACATCAATGTGGGTTCAGAAAACGGGCTTGATTTTTAGTGCTATCAGAACCACCACAAGCGAAATATACAACTCAAAGGAAAGTTCGAAACCAATAAACTCGCAAAGGATCATTTTTTTCTTTCAGCCTTTAGTAAGAGAATGAGTGGGCCAGCATTTCCTAAACTGTCAGTTCCATAAATGTCAACATGTATTTTTTTTTTTAAGATTTTATTTATTTATTTGACAGAGACACGGGGAAAGAGGGAACACAAGCAGAGGGAGTGGGAGAGGGAGAAGCAGGCTTCCCACTGGGCAGGGAGCCCGATGCATGTGGGGCTCAATCTCACAACCCCAGGATCATGACCTGAGCCGAAGGCAGACGCCTAAGGACTGAGCCACCCAGGCGCCCTGTCAACATGTATTTCTTGGATAAAAGGAGTTCTGGTACTAAATAAGCTGGGGAGGGCTGCATCCTGCACTTCTAAGGTGCCTGAGACCACTGCTGGAACAGAAGAATTCCTTGCCTAAAGGTAGTCTCCCAAATGTGTTTTAAATGAAAATCCCCAGTTCCCACGTCCCCAAATTGTGATTCAGTGAGTCTGTGGAGCCCTGGAATTTGTGATTAGGATGCCAGATTTGGAAACTACTGTGAAAACCCATGTTGGAGATTCACAATGCATATCAGCAAATTAAAGATTACAGAAAAATCCTGCTTCCTTCCTTTGGCCCAGTGTTTGCCAAACTCACTTAACATGGAAACGCCTTCTCTCCTCCCAATTTCTCTCCCTCCCCCATAACTGTCAACATTCTCCCACTGAATAAAGTTCAGAAAACACTAATATAAGGAAATCCAGTGATTCCATAACCCTCATATTCTCAGAATCTCATTTTTATATATACTTGATTAGAAATGGTAAGTGACACTAGTAGACATATTTATAGTAGAAATTTATTGCAAAAGGATGCCCTGGATATATACTGGGTGGTTCATATTCACAGCTCAGTTACCCTATCTCCTACACCTACAACTACAGAACTACGCCAAAATAAATAAATAAATAAATAACTTTCAAAAGCAGATTTCCACAATACTTCCAAACCCTCATTTTATAAGCCCTTAGGGCTAGGGATCATTTCTTATTTATTTTTGTATCAGCAACACTTTGCACAGGGTATGAAGTGAATCAGTGTTTGTTGCTGGAGCTGTTAAAATGAAGAGTCACACTATTACACTTACTGAACACAGGATTAAAACAGTTTACAAAGACTTTTTTAAACAGCATGAGTTAAAGCACAAATGGTTCATCATTGCCTAAAATCTCAGGCAACAAAAAAAAATGTACGAGGACTACAACTTCACATTTTTCCCATCATTTCATGTCACCTGTTGAACATGTATGGTTCACTACTTGCTACCCTGACCCATTCCAAATTAATAACCAATTATACCTTATCAATGAAGGTAGAAGGAAAACTAACATACCCAGAGGAAGGCTTTTTTGATAGTTTACCCCATATTTGTGAAACACACTGGGGGCAGAGATCCTGTTTTCCTTGCCCAGTGCTTTTCCTCAAGGTGTCCGGTAACCATTTAGAGTACATCCTGTTTTAGACTGTGTGTATGTGTGTATATATATATATATAAGCAAGCGACCAAAGTTCTCCCACTAGAATGAAGTCCCAAGAGAGGAGGAGTTCTGTTTTATTGACTGATGTAACAATTCCAGTGGTAGGAGAGAGCCAGCATAGAGCTCCACAAACCATGGGGAAGAGATGAGTGAATTAAGGAATGCCACACTGATCCCATGCACTTGCTGGGGATGTGGTTGCAGGGACCCAGCATCCACCTCCTTGGCCTGCTTTCACCACAGTCCTCTTTTGCTGGCTAATCAAGATTTGAAACTACCAGATCCCCCAATGGTGTCCCCAAATATTGAGCCTCCACTGAGACCTCCCAGAGCTTGTGTTCATTCAGGAATGACTTGTGCATTGGTCACCAGTGTTGAATACCTCTATGAAAAATAATGCTTCCAGCACCTGGGTGGCTCAGTTGGTTGGGTATCTACCTTCAGCTCAGATCATGATCCCAGGGTCCTGGGATCGAGTCCCACATCTGTCTCCCTGCTCAGCAGGGAGTCTGCTTCTCCTTCTCACTCTGCCCTTCCTCACTGTGCACTTGTTCTCTTTCTCTCACTGTCAAAGAAATAATAAATAAAATCTTTAAAAAACAATGCTTCTACTTTATGGATCTCTCAACTCCAAGAAACTACAATGTCTTCATTCTCTGAGCAAAGGAATTTCTCTCCATAAGCTGGACTTTTTCTTCAGTGAGCTTGTATACCAGGAGTCTGAGGAGCAAAGGGGAAATAGATAATTAGGGCTAAAATAAACCACCTGAAAAAAAAGAAGGAATCTTCCCTTAGAATTATATACACCCTGAAATACAAATCTCACTGGATTAAAAGTCTCTCCATGTCTTCCTCTCTCCATATATCCCTTATTTTCAAAATACACCACCATTGTTAAGGACAATACTCATAATGTTAGAGCTGCAAAATTGGGAGAATGCTTATAAATGACTAAGTGAAAGAAGAGGGAAAAGACAAAGAGTGGAGGCACAGAAGGCTGTCATCATTCCTGGGGAAATGCGAACTTTTCTTCTGCAACCTCAGCGAGAAGACTGCTTCCTACCTCACCAGCAGGTCACTACAGGATGAGACATTAAGGCTGCCACGTACCTGTCTCTATCTCTGTTTGACCATCTCTAGAAATCAGTGCCCAATATGGTGATTCCTCTATACTATAGGATCTGATTGGAGTTGGGGATTGCAAAGTATTTTCAAGGTAAAAGCAAACAATTGCTGTTCACAAAAAAGCATTCCAGCAGTGGCAGATGACTTGGACTAACTCTTTCCCTCCCAGTCACTTCAGGCCAACTTCCATACAGGCAGGAGCTTTCAAACTTCATAAATGCAAACAGAAAAGTAAGGACTATTAGAATCAAGGCACCAGATATTAAAGTTTAATGAGGCTGAGGTCACTTAGGGAAAAGGAACTGCTCGAGAGAAGTCCATTAAGAGTAGTGATGGTACCGGCCAATCTCCTGACTCTGGCCAGAACTCTTTCTTCCACCACATCCCCTACACATCTTACACATCATAGAATTCAAGAAGTCTGAAGACAGGAAGAGATCTGGAAAAGTTTCGATTCACTAATTGGGCTTCTAGCATCCATTTACTGACAACCATGAAGAAGCCACAGGCACTTGCAAAAGACTTCACTCCAAATCAAGAAAGAGAACTTGATATTCAGCAATACTGGAAAGCAGGGCTTTATTTATTTATTGCTAACAATGAAACAAAGACTCTCTAGCACTCTGAAATTCCCTCACCACCAGCCCAGCCTCTTTCTGCAAGGTTACCTTCAGCCAGCACACCAGGCAACCTTCCTTTCTGATGCTAATGCCTTTCAAACAACCAAATCCTTTGGTTTGCAAGTTAAATAGCCTAAGGTCACTCAGCTGTAGCAGGCAAAATGAAAGAATTTACATTTAAGGAAATAAATAAATAACCATTATATTCCTTAGAACAAAACAATACACCTAAAGGAGAGGAGGGGCTTACCTGAATCTCTGTGTCCCCAGTGTGGAGGAAGAAGAGGAAACATTTTGAACTTGCAAGCTCTTAGTTTTCTTAATCCATCTATCCTACCATCCTTCCTTCCTTCCTTCCTACCCACCTGCTTACCTTCAGAATCTTCAGAACTGAAGTCTCAATTCCTCAACAGCTACCTTCCTGGTAGCACAGCTCTATCTTCCCTATGTCCTAGGATTACTTGGAATGATGATTGGTTAATTCTGTCTTTATTCAGATTAAACCTCGGGTCTCCCTTTTCCCAAGGAGCCTGGTTCCTGAGTGGAGAAAGACTGCAATGTGGGAAATCATTGCCTTGAAGCTCCAATGAGGCTATTAAGTAGTTTACTCAGCTGGCACATAGGTCCCACCTACTAACCCCTGACAAGACCTATGATCAAAAGGTTGATTGAAATAGAATGATTCCAAAGAGTGATGTAATCACTTCCCCCCTCAACACAAAGAGAACATGGGTGCCCTGAAATTCCAGCTGCAATTTCCTTTGTATGAATTTTTTCATCATAATTTTGTAGAGACATTAGAAAACAGATCAACAATTTGGTTATGTAATTTGCCAAGACTAACCAAAACAGTTAATTGTGAAGTACTCAAGATGTAAACCATCTCCGATTCAACTGGCTAAGCATGCAGAGCTGGGCCATATTTTTGGCATGACATTAAGAGGACCGTTGTGAATAGAAAAACAGACATTTAGATTAGTTTTGTTTTTAATCAAAGCGACTAATAAATATGTATTTTGTATATATTTCTTCAAAAACCAACAGTTCTATTGCTGCCAACAAGCATGTTATCTTATGATGCAGACTGTGTCTGAGAACTGAAACCTCACTCTTTATCAGCTAAATGAGGCCTTCTGTACTTAACTGAGCTCCAAGTGGAGTGTCTTGTTTACACTTCCTAAGTAATCTCTTCTTCCTATCCATTTTTGTATTTCTAAATCTGCTTTGTTCAAGAGATAACTGAGAATTGTAGCCTCTACAAAGAGGCCTTCAGGAATCTTTCAGCCTAGCATTGTGCATTCATTTTTTACTCAGAAACCCTTTTTTCACTATCATGTATAATCACTGGAAACCCCTTAGGATATCCTTTAATCATTTCATCCTCTTTGCATGGTATATGATAAAGGATTTAAATTATAAAGCATTCATTTGAGATCAATACATTATTAAAGATTTTATCATAAAGTTTGTTTAATACAATTTTAATAATATTCATTATGTATAAAGACAAATTTCAACCTTTCCCCATTTAGTAATTGATACATGCTGTTTAATTTACTTTAAATTTATAAGAAAAATAATGATATGCCTAGAATTTAAATTTAACAGTAATATTATACATATTATAAAGGTGTAGTAATCAAAACAGTATGGCACTGGCACAAAAATAGACACATGGATCAATAGAACAGAATAGAAAACCCAGAAATTAACCCGAAACTATATGGCCAATTAATCTTCAACAAAGTAGGAAAGAATATCCAATGGGAAAAATACAGTCTCTTCAACAAATGGTGTTGGGAAAACTTGACAGGAACATGCAAAAGACAGAAACTGAACCACTTTATTACACCATACACAAAAAGAAATCCAAAATGGATTAAAGACCTAAATATGAGACAGGAAACCATTAAAATCCTAGAAGAGAGCACAGGCAGTAACCTCTTTGAAATCAACCATAGCAACTTTTTTCTAGAAATGTTTCCTGAGGCAAGACAAACAAAAGCAAAAATAAACTGCTGGGACGACATCAGAATAAAAAGCATCTGTACAGTGAAGGAAACAATCAACAAAACTAAAAGGCAACCTACTGAATGAGAGAAGATATTTGCAAATGACATATCCAATAAAGGGTTAGTATCCAAAACATAAAGAACTTGTACATCTCCACACCCAAAAAACAATTAATCCTATTAAAATGGGTAGAAGACATGAACAGACATTTCTCCAGAGAAGAAATACAGACGACCAGAAGATAACATGAAAAGATGCTCAACATCACTCATAATCAGGGAAATGAAAATCAAAACTACAATGAGGTTTCACCTCACACCTGTCAAAATGGCTAAAGTCAACAACACAAGAAACAACAGGTATTGGTGAGGGTGTGGAGAAAAAGGAACACTCATGCACTGTTGATGGGAATGCAAACTGGTGCAGTCACCGTGAAAAACAGTATGGAGATGCCTCAAGAAGTTAAAAATAGAGCTACCCTACAACCCAGGAATTGCACTACTGGGTATTTAACCAAAGAATACAAAAATAATAATTCAAAGGAATACCTGCACCCCTATGTTTATTGTACCATTATATACAATAGCCAAGATATGGAAGCAGCCCAAGTGTCCATCGACAGATAAATGGATAAAGAAGATGTTGTATATAAACACAATGGAATATGATTCACCTGTAAAAAAGAATGAAATCTTGCCATTTGCAATGACATGGATGGAACTAAGAGTACAATGCTAAGCTAAATAAGTCAATCAGAGAAAGACAAATAACATATGATGTCACTCATATGTGGAAGTTAAGAAACAAAACAAACGAGCAATGGGGAAAAAAGAGAGCAAGACAAACCAAGAAATGGACTCTTAATTATAGAGAGCAAACTGATGGTTACCAGAGGTGGGGGGAGGGTTCAAATAGGTGATGGAGATTAAGAGTGCATTTGCTGTGATGAGCACTGGGTGATGTATGGAATTGTTGAATCACCATATTGTACACCCAAAACTAATATAACACTGTAAAAAATAATAGAAATAGAAATATAATGAAAAAAGAAATATAACTGGTACAAAAATTTAATTGTAAGAAACAGTCCTGAAATAAAAATTAAAAAAACAAAAACAAATGAAACTACATAATAAAAGAGCATACCACATGCTTCATATGAGAATTTTGTGTTTTTTTTTTTTTTTTTTTTTTTTTTTTAAAATTTTTTTTTTTTTTTTTGAGAGAGAGAGAATGAGAGACAGAGAGCATGAGAGGGAGGAGGGTCAGAGGGAGAAGCAGACTCCCTGCCGAGCAGGGAGCCCGATGCGGGACTTGATCCCGGGACTCCAGGATCATGACCTGAGCTGAAGGCAGTCGCTTAACCAACTGAGCCACCCAGGCGCCCTCATATGAGAATTTTGACCCAGAAAAGTCCATTTCAATACCTATTTTGACAAAATTACTGGCCTTTAAGAACAAGAAAAAAAGTTCAGGAAGGGGATATTTAGGCAGGAACAGCAGTGAATTATAAACAAAAGAAAATTAGGTCATCATTAGGCTCTTTGACAGCAATGCTTCATTATAGATCAAAATGGAGTATTATGTTTCAAATAGTCAATGAAAAAAAAGTTGACCAAGGAGTTAATATCTCACAGAAATTACTTTCAAGTATAAAGTTCACAAACTCTTATCTTAATTCAGGAAATATTGTTACAATGAGATCTTTTCTTTTTAAAGATTTTATTTATTTATTTATTTATTTGTTTGAGAGAGAAAGCATGCAAGCAAGCAGGGGAGGAGCAGAGGGAGAGGGACAAGCAGACTCCCCACTGAGCATGGAGCCCAAGTCATATTATACATGTTATATATATATATATATATAAACAAAGTAGACAAAGTACGAGTATAAGAGTTTGGGAACATCATAAACAAAATTAAAAAATTAACTGTTTTCAGTAAATAGTTTGATGTTAGTATTATTACTGCTACTCTATGTGTGTAATTGAGATATGAGATAAAATAAGTGATTATGAGATAATATGAGATAAAGTAAGTGATTAATTGTGAAAAAAAGTAACATTATATCAGGTTTATTTTAGGATCAAGCACATGTGAACATATACCTTGAGGTTTAACTACACAATATTATTTCAAAAATAGTAAACTAACTTTGTGATCTGATAGGTGAAATGTTTGCATCGTATGCTTAAACAATTTTTTTTTGTAATTTTCATGGTTTCAGGTTTCTATTTGTGCACACATCTTGACAAATAAACTATAGAGTGGGTATGAATAATTTTTATTCTCAGTAAACTAAGAACCTAAGCAGATGGAGTAGACACTGTGTTTTATATTTTTAGCAACTGACATGGGATATGAGAAACCTAATGAACACAGCTTTAGATATCTGTCCAGGACAATCTCGAGGTTATTAGCAGGATTTTCATTTCATGCTCCTTGTTAACATCTGTCTTCCAACATCAATGTTTCATATGTCTCCTCTCTTCAATCAGAAGTCCACTAGGGTTGTAAATGAAACTATGTATGTATATGAGTATGCTTGGGCTGCACTAACAAAATACCATAGGCTGGGTGGCTTGAACAATAGAAATTTATTTCTCACTGTTCTAGAGGATGGGGAGGTCAAGATCAAAGTGCCGGCCATCTCCACTCCTAGTGAGAACTCTCTCCTGGGCTTGTAGACAGCTACAGGCTTTTCACTGTGTCCTCACATGAGGGGAAAGAGATCTCTGGTGTCTCTTCCTCTTTTCACAAGGACACCAGCCCTGTGGAATTTGAGCTCCATGCTTAGGAGTTCATTTAACTTTTACCAATCTCTTCACAGGCCCTGTCTCCACAAATAGTCACATCGGGGGTTAGAACTTCAACACATGAATTTGGGGAGTACACTGTCCCTAACTATATGTTTAAGAATAAACATGGGTTTGGGGTGCCTGGTGGCTCAGTCAGTTAAACATCTGACTCTTGATTTGGCTCAGCTCGTGATCTTAAGGTTGTGAGATCGAGCCCCAAGATGGGCTTTGTGCTGGGTGTGGAGTCTGCTTGGGATTCTCTTTCTCCCTCTAACTCGGCCCTTCCCCTGCCTTCCTCTATTAAAAAAAAAAAAAAAAAAGAATAAACGTGGGTTAAGTATATAGAATGCTCCAGGCAGCAGCCTTGTGAATAAGTTCTGAACATGACTATCTGACCTTCCCTAACTACCTCGATGTGCCCAGGAAGCTTTCAACCAGCTGCACTTTAAAGGGAAAAATCTAGTGAAGGAGCTAAAGAGGAGCTCCATTTTACAACTTGGGACAAAAGATTTTGGCCACGTGACCTGACAGATAACACAGCTAGAAACCAGCGGGGGACCTTAGGACAATTCAGCCCCAGTTCAGCTCCAAACTCCAGCCCAATCATATTCAATTCTCTGAAGGACTTACTCAGTGTTCTAGAGGGCACATGGTGGTGAAACAAACATCATCCCAGCAGGGAGTAGCAAGAGGATACCCAGAACAGCATCAGGCTGGAACTCCTCAGAACCCTGAGGAGAATCAGAAACAAAAACGCGAACTCCAATTCCCAGGCCCACAATAAGCAGACACTAAGAACGAATAAACAAGCTTGCAGTCCATACTACCTCTCTATCACTTCTGAAGATTAAAATCTCCTTTCCCTTCTGCCAAACCAGACCTTCCTGGTTTCATACAATGCAGAGTTAGTGACGTTTTTTGGTTTTTTCTTGTTTTTGTTTTTGTTTTTTGTAAATGTAAAAATGATCACATTTGGATTCACTTGACAAAGTTTTATACCAAAAAAGTATGATATCATCTCCATGGGTTTTTTTTTTTATTTTTAAAAAAAAATTTTAAGTAAACTCCACATCACACCTGGTGGTTGAAGTCACAAATCTGATATCAAGGATCATGGTCTACTGACTGAGCTAGCCAGGTACGCCACCATCTCCATGTTTTAATCTTAGAATCTATTAAAAATTATATGATCCAATGACCTTAATTATTAATTAGCCAAGACAACAAAATTCTTATTTCTAGGACTGGACCAAATATCTAACCATTTGCAGTGGTCTTCAGTTTTGAGAACATCATATAACTTTCCCTAAGGTTTTGAGGTTTGAGAAATCATTATTCCAAGGCAATCCTATAGAGCCACTGGAAAAATGCAAAGTAGGAAGAAGCATGCTAAGCTGACAACATTGACATAAACCAATGCTAGGATATGCCAAATGTCCTCTGCACCTTGCTTCCAAGAATTTTATCATGCCAAAATCCATTACAGCCAGTTCTGCTACAACAAAACATATGTGTTCCTAAAAATCTCTATGCTATGCAAATTGTGCAATAAAAACCAAAGGGTGTATAGGAAACATGTAGTTAGAGGTACAGCACTCCAAAAGGATACCAATGTTTTTTTTTTTAAAAAGCAGGAGCTTAATAAAAATGGTAGCAGTTTTATACGTGTTAAATGGTTAAGATATACATCAAAACTACAATCAGGGGGTGCCTGGGTGGCTCAGTTGGTTGAGCGACTGCCTTCGGCTCAGGTCATAATCCCGGAGCCCTGGGCTTGAGTCCCACATCGGGCTCCCTGCTCTTCAGGAAGTCTGCTTCTCCCTCTGATCCTATCCCCTCTTGTGCTCTCTCACTCTCTCTCTCTCAAATAAATAAATAAAATCTTTAAAACAAAACAAAACAAAAAACTACAATCAGTATGGCACTTTACCTCATCAAAAAACCTAGAGTTTGCCTAGAATTGGGTGCAGAAAGGGATGCATCTTGTGAGTTCTTGTGAAGCATGGTACAAGGGTGATCTGATATTAAACAGAAAGTTGTAACACCAAATGTGGATAGGTGCGGCTCATAATACACAGATAAATTAAGTCTATAGGTGACTGGGATGTGTACACGTGTGCATTTTGGAGAGTCCTAAGTGGTTTTGAGCTGGCTGCACCTTTCTGCATTCATCTAATGTTTATCTAGAAAGAAATGGCACAGAAGTAAATGCACCATTTGCTTTATGTTTGTTCTCTAATATATATATATATTACATACATTAGTATATAATAAAAATTCTCATTTTCAAAACAAGTGTTATAGCAGAACTGACTCTCCTGAGAGCTGATTAAACTTGTAAAAAAATAAAGACTAAAATTCAGAGATTAGAAATCTAGGAATGATTTAAGGATTATCTATTCTAATTCAAGTCCTTATATTACAGACAATATTAAGAGTATCTTGTTTGAATTTTCTTTTTTAAAAAAAACTATTCTTCATTTTTTTTATTAAGGAAGTATAGTTGACAGTGTATTAGTTTCATGTGTACAATACAGTGATTAGACAACTTACACATTATACAATACTCACCATGGTAAGTATAGTTACCATCTGTCACCATACAGTATTGCACTTTTATTGATTATATTCCCTATGTTGTACTTTTCCCCCACTGTGACCTACTTGTTTTATAATTGGAAGTTTGTACCTCTTAACTCCCTTCACCTATTTCATCCATCCTTCAATCCTCCTTCCTTCTGGCAACCACCAGTTTGTTCTCTGTATTTATGAGTCTGTTTCTGGGGTTTTTTGTGCATGTTTATTTTGTTTTGTTTCTTAGATTCCACATATAAGGGGCACCTGGGTGGCTCAGTTGGTTAAGCATCCCACTCTTCATTTCAGCTAAGGTCATGATCTAGGGGTCATGGGATCAAGCCCTGAGTCGGGTTCTGCACTTAGGAGAGTCTTCTTGAGGTTCTCTCTCTCTCCCTCTGCCCTTCCTCCCACTCGTATGCTCTCTCTCTCTCAATCTCTCTAAAATAAAGAAATAAATAAAATCTAAAAAAAAAAAGAATCCACACATAAGTAATATCATGATATTTGTCTTTCACTATCTGACTTATTTCATTTAGCATAATACTCCCTAGGTCCATTCACGTTGTCACAAATGGCAAGATCTCATTCTTTTTTTAGCTGTGTAATATTCCACTATATAGAATATCATATTGTCTTTATCCATTCATTCATCCATCAATGGACACTTGGGTTGTTTCTGTATCTTTGTTATTGTAAATAATGCTGTAATAAACATAGGGGTACTAAACTCTCTTTTTTAAGGGTCTTGCTCCTGGGGTGCCTGGGTGGCTCAGTTGGTTAAGCGTTCTGCCTTCAGCTCAGGTCATAATCCCCGGGTCCTAGGATCAAGCCCCACATCAGGCTCCTTGCTCAGAGAGGAGCCTGCAAGAAGCTTCTCCCTCTCTCTGCTGGTGCTCTCTAGCTTTCTCTCTTTCTCAAATAAATAAAATCCTTTAAAAAATAAAAATAAAAAAATAAAGGTCTTGCTCCTATAGCTTAGGGAGTAGTAATTTTTCAAGACTCTGTCTAAGGTAGAGAAGATACAAGAGGAAAGAAGCTTTGATAGGAAAAACAAAGGCTTAGGACACAGACCAATTCCAGATCCATGGATACAGTCCCTCATCTGATATGCAATGTCAACCTGAGTACCTTAAGAGCTGTTTAGGAGACACGTAATAATCAGTATCCAAGAAGCACATTCCTACTTGTTCAAGTGGAAAATACACCTATCTCAAAAACATACATGTGAGAAGACAATGTTTTCAATCTGTTACTTTCTCCATTATATCATTTTGAGATTTGTAAGTCAGTCATGGGACTGGGGCACACAGTAATTTCTAAGAGTTTTGTCATTAGTATTACTGCTATAGGACTATTTGCCTGGGTGGTGGAAAATGATTAGAGGGCCCTACTAGCCTTTTTAAGGGTGATTCATTTGCTTTTAGAGTTTTGAAAACATCTTCAAAAGAAGCCCATCCTTCCAAAAAGAAACCTGTTTTTCTCAATATACAAGTAGGAAGCATAGAAGTCAGAAAGTACTCTTCTCCAATTTCAACTAAAGAGAAAGAGGAAAAGATTTTGCAGTGTCTTATCCAATGCGGCCTGTTAGAATCTACTTGGAAATCATTTCAGTAATTAACATTCAGTGACTATTACTGAACACCTACCATGTGCCAGGCATGGATACAGACTTCCAGAACAAACTCCCTTGGGGTGGCAGCTAGAGCCTGCATTATTTAAATACTTTACAGGTGAGTCCTTTGAACACCCCCTTTGTTGACAGTCACTGATTTAACATATGAAAAGGTATCACATTTTATGTAAGGGATAAATCCAGTTGAAATTTTATAAAGTTTGGAAAGTGGGAAGAGAAGAGAAATTGCCTATGAAGTATCTGGTGTGTTTTTCTTTCCTTGTTTACTTTTTCTTTGTATTAAGAAGGAGATGCGTGGGATAAAACAGGGGAGGGAGAAACTTTTAAGGTCTCCCTGAGTATGTGCTCATCTGAACTACCTCCTACTGATTTTAAAAAGAATGGAAAGCCATCCTGCTGACACATAAAGAAACCAGGGTGGTGTAATGACAGACACTAGGTAACAGGGGATGCGGGTGACAGATATCTGTGGGAGAGAAACAGACCCTAATCTAGGCCCTACTCTACCTACTCAGTAAGAACCTTTGAGTCAGGGTCAAAGAAATAAAGCTTATTCCCTTCACAGATACCATCTTTCCTCAGTATCCACATGACTTCTTGACTCTTCTCAATATCAAATCACTGAAAAAAATCCAGTTTGTTTTGTTAGTATCAGTAGGTTGTTTAAGCAGATGCATCCACATGTCCTTTTGGAAGAAACATGTCCCACATGCTCTTTGACCCAAATTGTATAAAGTAATAAATAGAATAAGCTGGCTTAAATTGGGTATGCAAACATACACCTTTCCCTCATGTATGGCTCATGAGACAGACTGATAAAGAGAACCAGATCCCAACATACCGCACACCCTGAACAGAAGCCATAAAAGAAAATACCATTAAAGGGATCCGCCATCTCCAGTAAAATACCTCCTACACTCCTACTGAAGAGTCTCCATGAATTATCACCATTAAGAAAATAAAGTGTAATCATTTTTTTTCAATAAAGCTCAGCTGGTTTCCAACTGTATAAATTCCATAGTGATGTACAATCTGTTTTTGAAATTATGCTTCTTAACCAAAGGTAAGTTTTCCCCAGAGATAATGGGCGATTGATATTCTAATTTCAATTACTTTAAGTAGGTAAGTTTAAAAACATAAACTTAAAGTCTACATACATTTTTGGGGTGTCTGGGTGGCTCAGTCGGTTGCACATCCAACTCTCGATTTTAGCTCAGATCACGATCTCAGGGTTGGAAGATTAAGGCCCTCATCGGGCTCTGCGATCAGCAGGGAATCTGCTTGAGATTCTCTCTCTCCCTCTCCGTCTTCCCCTCCCTCCCTCTCTAAAATAAAATAAATAAATCTTTAAAAAAAAAGGTCTATATACTTCTATGTAGTTCTTATTACTAAGATTCTTTTGCCTGTAGTTCAGTCAGAATTCTAAACAGATGCAGAAAATTTCCTCTAAACATACATAAAACATGAGGCATAAATGGTGACTTACATTTATCAATGTGTATTTATCCATGCTAGAGTAACTGACCAATCAGTGTAAATGTTACTACTCATCTAAATAGTCTCGAACTTTCCTTACTCTGATTACTCAAATGCACTATAATTTTTAATTGGTAAAAATGAAACCTGCTGAATTAAAATATTTTTATCTTGCTTGGGATGATATCATAATTCCTATACCCAAAGTTTATAGAAATCATTAAAAATATTGACCACATATATACCACATCTTTTCATTGGTAAATGAAAAAGTTTTAAATGAAAAGAAAGAAACATCATGGAATCAAAAGTTGGGTTTTCTTCCTTGAAGACATGTAAAAAGACATTCCATCAATAACCCTAAGATTGCCAAAATTATTTTTCCTTCAGACATTCAAAAAATCAGAGAGATCTAATAGGATAAGCTACAGAAGTCAAGCAAAAACTCTCATTCCAGTCTTCTCTCAAGAGCCAATTAGCTGAAGCCCTTAGAAATAAGAACAATGTACCAATTCTCTGCAGCCGCAAATTACAGAAGCCCTTACCTTTTAGTCAGAATAACTGGCAGATAACAAGCATAATAAACTCAGCAGGCATGCCTGCAATGCCCATTTCTCAGCGGACTCCATCTGCAGCCCCCAAACAGCTATGCACAAAACCCCAGCCTGCCTGCTCCATCCTTCACTGTCTGAGATGCTGGCTACCAAGGTAACAAGAGAGGGCAGAAGAAAGCAGCAATCTTAAGTTTCTTAAAAACCTTTGTCCTGGAAAAAGAGAGGAGAAAAGAGCAAGGGGTGGGAAGAGGGAAAAAGGGAGAGGAACAGAGTAATTACTTTCACCACGGTGAAGTGGTGTTTGCCTAAAAGTAAATGCACAGCAACTAGCTTTTTAAGTTTCAATGGCTATGCTTGCAAAGCTCCTGAAAGAATCTGGCCCCCACCTCTGCCTCTTGAGAGGAGAAAAGTATGTGTGTGTGTGTGTGTGTGTGTGTGTGTGAGAGAGAGAGAGAGAGAGAGAGAGAGAGAGAAAGAGAGAGATTGGGACGGGGAAAGGAGAATGAGAGCCAGAGAGCCAATGCAGGGACAGGGAAGGGAATGGAAGGGGAGGTGGCTGGAGGGATAGGAGGGAGGTGGAGGGGTGTGGGGGAGAGCACTAGTATGTGACCCACATATGGAATGAGCATTAGAACAATGAGGACAGGACGGCCAAACCAGTGCACTCTGGGGCAGCAGTTTTCAAAACAAGGCTTCACAGCTTTGCAGGAAAGGGGGGTGTGGGGAAACATAACACAAAACAAGCTAATTGAAATAAGCGACTGGATACAAACTGAGCTGGCCAAATCACCAGGAACTGGGACATTGTAGGCTCCTGGATTTCATTTTTACGCAGCTTGTGGGTTTTTCCCCCTCCTTCCTAGAAAGCTTTTGGTCCCAGGGGTTTAGAATTCCAGAGGACCCAATTAACACCATACTTGGCTAGCTCGCTGGTATGATCAATATGAAATAAGTTGCCTTTTAGCATCTCCATAAAATAAAACAGCCAGGAAACTGGGTCTGCTGCTTTTTTATTTCCTCTGTAGAGTGACAGCCAAATTGGGGAGGCTAGGGGTGGTGGGAGCCACACGCGGATCAGACATGACGTGAGCACAGAGAAGGGCACGATGACTTGGTTGAACATATTTTAAAACCTTAAGTATAATAGAGCTCTGAAGTCAATGAAATCATCTCTCCTGTATCCTGAGGTCTTTGATGGCCAGCAGGCTGTTTCTCCTGTGAGGTTTTCTAAGCTTTAACTCACAAGGGACTTTCATGATTGCTGGGTTCTTCCTAACATAATTCAGGTGCTCTAGCATTCGACTCACTCATACACATTTTGGAGAATTTTGCCTGGTAAACCTGACTTGGTTTCCTCCAGTAACTTTCATAACACGTCTTTCTTAAAAATGGTATTCTCTCTAGTTCAAATTTCATTTTATTATCAAACAACTGGGTTGTTTTTTTTCCCCAAACCCCAGAGATAAAACAATATCAAAAATGACATTCCTAGATTTAATTATTTCATTAAAAAAAGGGGAGGAACCATTCTCAAGTGGGGTTTCCACCCCAGTAGCTCCTCACTTAACAATATTTTCTTTCTGGTACAACTAGTTTAATTTTTTATTTCGAACCACTTCTACATTCTGTCCTCTGCTTACTCTGGAAACAAACTCAACCAACTTGTGAAAGAAAGAGATGGTGGTAAAACTTTCCAAACACACACACACACACACACACACACACGTGCACGCACACAGAAAAAACTGTGAAAGTTGGGAAACAAGAGGTCAACTTCAAAATGAGTGCCCTGTTTCTCGTGTTGTAACTCCAAACTTTCTGATTTCAGAAGTGCATGACCAGAAAAATAAATTCAGGACTGGAATAGCTAGATTTACAGCTAGCAAAAAAAAAAAAAAAAAGAAAAAGAAAAAGAAAAAAAATTCCTCTAATAAAATTACTAAAGATCACATTTCCATAAGAATAAGCTCAATTTAAACTGTTCATAGAGAAAGAGATTGTTAATCCCCCTGTGTTACAAAAGGTCTTAGAGTTAAATCACAGAATATGAAAACCTGTGTTTAAATAATTTATAGGCAATGACACAAGCTGAGGAGGGAAATAAAATTAATAAGTGATAGGAATGAGGGGCTGTCAACACCAACTCCAAATTTCATGCTCCTTGGCTTGATCCTGTATTTTATTTAACACAGATTTCTGCATACGAATAATTGGACTCTTCTTGTGAGGTCTGGCACTTTAAAATTTAAGGCGAAAGAACCTCGGGCTGTTAGCGTTTCTGAGGGATATAAGGCAGAGGGGTGAGCTGGTGCCCTCGCTGGGGGGTGGTAGTTGGAAGTGTCAGGAATGTTTACAGCTGCAACTTGAGTCACAGTCTAAGCAATGTTGCTTCCAAGTGTCCCAGAGGGTGCTCCTCTGCACAGTGACCTTTTCAGATGTGGCAAAGCAGGTCTTCTGACTAAATGTGCTCCATCTCAGACTGCTTACAAGGATGCTTTCCATTTGCATTTATTTTGGCTTTATTTGATTGTAATTTTGCCTGGCCAGGTAGTGAGCCAAATCAAACAAAGGGAAATTTTGAAAATATTCTAGTCTAGCTTCCCCTTGATGTTGTTTTCTTCTCTGCTGTTTTGAAATAGGAACCAGCATGTAAATGGCTATGTTGTCTTCTAAGGGGCTCCCTCGGGCGAAATAGTCCCATTAAGTAGAGGCATTCTAGGTATCCCATGGGGCCTGAGGCTTAAACCATTTGGAGGGCCCTCTTTAAAAAAAGAATATAAAATTATGAATCCAAAACTAAGTAGAGAGCTTGGAAGAAGCCCCTGAGAGTGAAGGGGTCTGAAGCATAAGATTCAATAACTTCACAGTAAATATGCCTGTTATCAATGCCCTTCTTGATAGCACCTCAAGGGTGGGAAGACCCAGGTCTTGGGCAAAAGTGACACTTCCTTCTGCCTACAGCGGAGCTGCACCTTTTCTTATTGGTTGCGATAAGAGGAGAGAGCTCTTTTGAGAAGCTAAAAAATGTAGTCTGAATATTCAAAATGATAACATCAGAGCGAAGTGTCCACCTACTTTTATTTTCTCAGCAAGGTGACTATGTGTGTGCAGAGACAAGATAGGAGGGAGTTAATGAATCCATAATATCCAGGGAAGCTTAAGGTCTCTTAAAGAAAAGAGAGTTTTGCTTTTTTTTAAAATAATTTCAAGGCTACAAAAAACAGGTGAAAAACTAGTTCAAAGAGTTTGCATATACTTGTCACGCAGCTTTTCCAGATGTTGACATCTTATACAACCATATGCCAATTCCAGGAAATTAACATTGATGCTATACTATTAACTGATGAACAGACTACTCATTTTTTGCCAACTATCCCAGGATGTCCTTTTGCTGGTCCAAAATCCAGTTCAAGAACCCATGCATTTAGTTGTCAGGTCTCCTTAGTCTCCTGTAGTTTGTGACATTTCCTCTATCTTCCTTTGTCTTTCATGACTTAACAAGGTGGTCATGGAGAGTACTAGCTAGTTACTTTGTAAAAGGGCTCTCAATTTGGGTTTATCGATGTCTTCTCATGATTAATTCAGGATGTGTATTTTCAGAAAGAATGTCATAGAAGTGATGTTCTCTTTTCTCCTGCATCATAACAATAGGTATATGATATTGGCAAGTCCCATTACTGGTAATATTAGCTTTGATCATTTGGTTAAAGTGATAGTAGCTAGGTTTCTCTACTATACAATTACTATTTTCACTTTTTAACTTAGACATTTCTTGTGGGGAGTTAGTTTGGGACTATGCAAATATACTGTTTCTTATCATCCTTTTACCCATGAATTTTAGCACCCATTGATGATTTTTGCCTGTGACAATTACTGCTGTGGTGTTTGCTAGATGGTGATTTTCTCTTTCCGTTATTCCTTTGTGCATTTATTAATTTGAATGCTACTGTAAGAAGGAACTCTCCCTTCTAGAATAGGGGCTTTTAAAAGAAAAAAAATTATAAAAATTAAGTTACCTCCAAATCGACAGTTGATTTAACTATAAAAGAACACCTCTCTGGGCCAACTGATTTTTTTGATGATGTGAAAATTCTGAACCCTCCTCATGCAACATTCTGGTGGCATTTCAAGATTCTTCAGCAGCTCCACTACAGTAAAAAAGAGGGCACAATGAATGACAGGACAGAGAAATGCCATCAGTTTCCCCGTAGCAACTATGGCTTATAATGAGAGAACTTTGAAACAAATGGATAATTTTTCTTACAAATGTCTATTGAGCAAACTTAGCCAATATGTACCATTTATGTCTTTTTTTCCAGTCCAGAATTGAATTCAGCAACCCACACTGCACTTAGAGGTGTCACGCCTGGGTTGGTCTCACCCATTGAAAGGATCGGCATGATGCACCTGCCCTGACAAAAAGACCCACAGGATGGCCACTCCTGACACCTCCTATCTGCTGATCAGCTCTCCGTGAACTTGTGACTTCCATGTCCATGCTTCCTCTGGGCCCTGCCTCACCTCGCCCCTTCCAGGTCAATGAAAGTCTCAGACTGAGGCTGTCCTCTTAACTTTCATTCTTCAAATAATGTCCTCCTAGTTCGAACAGGGCAGACCTCATCTTTCCCACTGTAGTGTGTTGGAATTACAAGCAGGACTCAGATCCTGGCCATCTTTGCCCCTTCACATCTTCAACCAGCAGGGATAACTGATCTAACATACTAGCTGGAGACTGAAATTTCAGTCATGCAAACTACAGGAATATAAATAAATGCAGCAAAGGGGAAATTCTGTGAGAGCAGAGGGTGGATATTCACTCTAGAAAGAGATGGCCACGCTGTTACCAAGATCAGGGCACGTTCTCAGCTGGTGCCCAAGTCCTCACCAATCCTTTCTCCCCACATCTGTAAAGCAGAGGGACAGGCCCTGAGGCTTGGGGCCTCTATCACACTCTGTTGGAAAGGGCAAGAAGGGGACTAAGAAGCATAACATGGGTTCAGTCACTTCCCGGAGAAGTCATTCTGGAATTGACATCCCAACCCAGGAGGAACCTTGATTTATTATTCAGGAAGAAAGTTGGAGACCGATAAGGGAGCTACCTGGACCCCTTCTGGGCACTGATGGAGATGTGTATATGAGGCATACTCCTCAGGCAGGCAGCCTCAGAGGACCAGAAAACCACCTGGAAAGGATTAAGGAGGGAAAATGTCTTATGGGGAAAAGGTAAAAGATGGCTGGAAAACCACATTACACAGCTCCCTTATTTCCCAGGTAAATAATCTACAAACACCCTTTAAAATCACTAAAACACAAGTATAACATCAAATCCCATGGGCTTTCGATTGAAATTTTACATAACCATACAATTGCTAAAGAGAAGTCTGTATTTATTATTTATTATTGGAATCTGAAACCCTCTAAACTACACTTCAATGGGCTGTCAACATTTACTCAAGGTTTGCACCACCAGGTGTGAAATTTTCATCCAAAATTAAATGATTGTGGGATAAGGTGAATCCAACCCACTCCCTGTTATGATACCATTGTTCCTCTGCCTACCAACCCAAACTATAAATATTTCATAAAGGAAAAAAATTAGAAAGGTAGTACAGCACCTAAGCTCTATTACTGGGAACTTTGAGTGAAACAATAAATTTCTTTTTCTTAAATTTCTTTCTATGGACAGATTTTCAAAGACTACCTAGACTCTGTAAGAGCAAAATACTTAAGCAATGCCTACCACTTGGTTCAATGTATAGGACTCAATTCTTCAAATCCTAGAGTGATCAAGACTATATTAGTCCCTCAAAGCATTAAATATCCAGGTGGTATTTTTTTTAAGATTTATTTATTTATTTATTTATTTATTTATTTATTTATTTGAGAGAGAGAAAGGGAGAGAGTGTGGGGAGAGGCAGAAGGAGAGGATCTTCAAGCTGACTCCCGGCTGAGTGTGGATCTGAACTCCGGGCACGATCCCATGACCCATGAGATCATGATCTGAACTGAAACCAAGAATCAAACGCTTAACCGATTGAGCCACCCAGGCAGCCTCAGATGGTACTTATTTTAAGATACTCGCAAAACGTACCCACAAGGGCTAGTATAAGAGATCTAGATCTTCATTCTGACAAATAGGTTAAAAAAATAAACAAAAAAACCCATCATCATGCAATAAAGAGAGGAAAAAAAGTAGAAACCAAAACAATACGACAATTTAAAAACTAGCACCAACAGATCAATTCTAGTTTAAAAATAAATTTTTACCTCCACATTTATAAATAAATTCTTCAGTAAACTGATTTCCACTTAAAGGGGTTTCCTCATCTGTGCATTAAGAATCAGCACAAATTTAAAATTACACAGGGGCTCTCGATCCTCCTCATTAATTCACTTTGACCAAGCATCCATGGACACATCACGCTATGGTAGAAGCTAAACATCTTTAATCCAAACTGCAAACACTCTAATGAGGCCAGAACACACCCCTGTGACTCATACGCTGTTTAGCTCTACCAACCTATTTTTCCGCAAGTACCCACTCTGTTCATTAGCTCTGCACTAAAACAGAAGATGACAAAGCCTGAATCTGTGCTTATTTCCATAGTTGTTATTACTAAATACCATTTTGGTGAATAAAATTAAACGAAACCCACATATGTGAAATGACTTCTTTCCCTTCCCTGAAGTCTTATTAACATAACGCTGCCAGATAATTAATCAACACTATACCATTGTTAAATGATTAATAAAAACAGTGATTATAATAATAAATTCCAACTTGAGACAATTTCTCATTCAAAGTAGGTCTATGAGTTCTGTTTGGATTTTCTTGCCAGCATAAAACAAATGTTTATAAATGTAGAGACTTTGTAAATGCAGCGCTTTCTATGCTACTATAGAGGTTAGATAATATTCCACAAAGGGGTGATTTCTACCAATTGGTTTTAGCAATTTTTTCTTCTTTTCCCTAAATTAAACTTAATATACACATACATGATGCCAAGACTGAAGGAAAAAAAACTTAGGAAATAAAACAACCTTTTCAATAACAAGCTTAACATGAGAAAAGGCTAGGTAGATAATTATAATTTACATCTACACAATAAACTGCCAGAGTTTTTCAGCTGACTAAATGCTACTCTAGTTCATTATGTAGCCATGCTACAGACAAAGGCCATTTCTTCCTTAGAATTTCAGTTTCTGTGACATAAAACCACCAGGAGATTTGAATACTATCCAAGAGTATTTTAAAACTTCACAGAAAAATACTTTGGCCTTTTGTTAGGCAGTTCGTACCACTAACTGATGATCACCAGTGAAAAACAAGGCAACCATATTTTCTTATGGTGAGAGGATTATGGTATGTACGTATCTATGTATCTGTGTTTGTGTGTGTGTATCTCCATCCCCAAAGCAGAGACTAGAGAAGTTCACACAGACATTTCATTAGGATTTGCCAATGGAATTCTAGAAGGTTCCACAGAGTTGGCTGTACACTGAGGGATTTAGTGTTTCTTTGGGCTCTATGGGAAGAGGTGGAGGATTTTGTGGATTCTTGTACTTACAGCTTAACCTAAAATACACGTGTATGTGCACACACACACAACATACTATGAGGCCCACAAAGATGATCCAGTTATGACATCTGACATTTTAATCGTTGTGATTCCCTGTTCCCCTGTAATTGCAGCACATTATAAGCTCTCTTAGCAGAGGGATACAATAATAATAGCGTAACTGGCTTGTTAAGTTGTTGAGTCCCAAGGCTGAGAACAGTAGGTATAACTGCCCCCACTGAAGAGTGGTGCTGGATTCAGCATCCATCTAGTTCCGTACCCCTTACCCCACTGCCCATCTCTAGACTACAGAGAAGAGGGTGGTCAAAGTAAGGATGACTGGTTGGCAGAGAGCTGTGGACCCAGAACTGGGGCAAAGGGAGCAGGGCCTTCTGTACTCACTACACTCAAGTGGTTGGAACACCAGCATTTCCCAGGCACATGCTTATCCACTAAAGTATTCTCTCTCCCCTTGCCATCTATACCCATCCTCTCTCCTCAACTCCATGCCCTTATTCCCTAAGAAGCAGTCAGAGGTCCTTCAGGAAAGAAGAAACTTTTTCTCTTCCTTCTCAAATGTAATTCATATATTAGGGTTGGCCAGCTGACTCAACGGAGATAAACAGCTGAGAAAGACAAAGGCGTTCAAGAAGCCCAACCTTGACACCAGGCTGCCAGCCACCAAAAGCACAGGAGGGGAGGGTTAAGGCCTCCATGATTCAGAAAGAACTCATTTTCTGTGGGGCACTTACTCAGAAAAACTCCACGAACGGTCAGTGGCACAGAGCTGAATGTGGCCAAAGAGAAACATCATCTGGCTGCCACTATCTTCAAGGAAGCAGAAGAACTCAAGCCCAGAGAGAGAAGAAAACACTCTGAAAAACTATGAATGGCTCATTTTTTAATAATAAATACATATGCTTGACCAGAAACACAAACCAGGTAAAAAGGAAATGAAATGTCTTTCATGTATTACACAAATACATACTGAAGCCTTTCTATGGGTCTGTCACTATTCTGGGTGCAAGTAACCCAGCAGTGAACCACACAAACAAGATCCCTGCTCTTAGAGAGCGGACATTTGGTAGCAAAAGAAAAAAGCAAATAAGAGATAGTTTTCACATAGAGATGCATGCTATGAAACAACATAGCTGACAAAGTGATAAAGAGAAACTTGGATAAAGAGAAGACTCTATTTTATTTTATTTTATTTTATTTTAAGGGTTTATTTATTTGAGAGAGACAGAGCAGGGGAAGGGGGAGAGGGAGAGAGAGAATCTCAAGCAGACTCCACGCTGAACACGGAACCTGAGGGGCTCGATTCCATGACCCTGGGATCACGATCTGAGCTGAAATCAAGAGTCAGATGCTTAACCAACTGAGCCACCCAGGCACCCCAAGAAGGCTCTATTTTAGATAAGGGAGTCAGAGGCCTCTCTGAGACTGAGCTATTAATTCAAAGAGTTAGGAGGACATATTCTAGACAGAGGGCACAGCAATTGTCAAGTCCGCCATAACAGCCTGCTTGCACTCCTCCAAACTCTCATTAAGCTCCTACTCTTCACAAAAAGTGAACAAGACAAATCCTCTGCCTTGGAAGTCCCCACCCCACATGTAGTGGGGAACACTGACCTAGTGACACAGAAAGTGCACACCCAAACTCCCACACAAACACCAATGGGAAGGGTCCACGACAATTTCTAAAAAGTCACCTTCGGACTTGAGTGTGGACTTGATTGAAAAGTTGTATTTTGCTGCAAGAGAAACAACATTCTGGGCATAGGATATACAATGAGCAAAGGAACTTGAAAATGTATGACATGTCTATGAACCACATTTTCACCTTGTAGAAATCACTCTTACAACATTTCAGCATTAATTGTATGGATTTGTTTCATGTTTTCCTGCACTGTTAGAATGTTCGTTCCCTGACAACAGGAAACTTAATCTCTTTGAATCCGAATCTTGAGCTTCTTGTACAAGACCTAGCACGTAGCACATAGAGTCAGTTAATATCTGTTGAATGAATGGGATGAGGAGCAGAAAGACAGGTTAATGACAGTTTGTGAAGGTTGAAATGGGCCAGGCTATGGAGTTGGACTTCTTTCTGTAGATATGGGGCCCATCAAAGGCTTTACATATCACAACAAATCTTAAGGATGACAAAAATGAACTTAACCTACCACTGAACCCGGAAGCCTTCCCATATAAAGCCTGTATTTGTAGAGCTGACAGCTACCGCTGATGTTGTTTCCGTGAAGATGTGGCTTTTTGTTTCCTTCACTGAAGAGACATATATTAATTACAGTGCTTTTTAAGACATGAAACATGGTTTTAAAAGCTTGATAATCACTTCTACTAAAGGTTTCTTGCTGTGATTGTCAAATATAACTCTTCCCCCATTCCTTGTTATCCACCCCCTCCCCCGCCATTATCTCGCTCCACACTGAATCAAGTCAATCCATATGTATCTATTGTCTACTTCCTCTGTGCACAGCAAGGAGCATTGTGTGAGATAACATATTCTTCACACATCAGAATCATAAAGTAGCCTTAATAGCCTTTGGAAAGGGCAAGAAAGTTTATGGCTTTTTGTCCCTACTATACTTTATTATCTAGTCCAACCCTTTCCCAACTCATCTTAAAAATCTAGTTCAATCCAGGTAACTAAGTTGGCTCCTAGAAGAGCTCACACAATAACCTTGGCTTCCTGGCTTTGGGTCATCAGGGACCACTCTTTGTCCTTCTTGGGTATTTCCAAGGATGCATAACACAAGTAAACACTTCCAAGACTCAATGCATTCCATCAGGTTGATTAACCCATTCTATACCCCACCATCGTAACTACTCTTATTTCTGTCTGTGTACCCAAGTGTACCTCTCCAATCTTTATTCCCTTTTTTAGGCCTCAGCCAGATGTCAGGGGAGTATGTTCATGGAAGCTGGGAAGTCACCTAGGGAGCTGGCCCCCTACAGTGTAGCTCTGTTCACCAGCAGGAACTCTGGCATTGCAACAGATGCAACACTTTGCCAGCCAGAAATAACACAGATGTGGCCACATATCTTCAAGCATACAAGACACCAAGATTAGATAAGTGTCTTCATATTAACAAAAATGGAGCAGAGACAGTGGAAGCCCAGCTGATAAAAATATATTCATTCCTTTCAAAGACCCATCCCACTTGCAGAACGGAGTAAGTTCAGATACAAAGTGGACACTCTGAGGTTGCCAATCTCACTCATACCCTGACAAATCCAAAGCACTCCACTTTGTTGGGATTAAAAAATTTTAATCATGTATGCTCTATGGGGTTGTCTGACTTAGAAAAAGAAAATTAGAAGGGATAACTTAATCACTATCTTTAATAGGCTAATGGGTTATCATGAGGAAGATAATGAAAGGTAGCTGTCCAGCTCAAAGACGTTGAACCAAAAATCAAATCATCAGAAAAAGCATGAGACTTCAACAAGTATGGCAAATGTCCCTTACACTATGCTATTTTTAATCCACATTATTTGCTAATGATCTAATGCCACCTCATTTTATAAAACGCTAGTTTGGAAATTAGAAAGCTAAGACACATAAAGGAGACATCACTGTACACAGAGTAACCAGAAACCCATCAAGAGAGGAGGAAACAAAGGAAGGGGACCCGTGGGATGGGACTGTGTATTCTAAGTAAACTAACCAATGAGGAACTTCTGTAACAGCTCTGTAGATTCCCATTTACTTCACACAGAGTCATTTCCTTAAGCAGAATGCATTTATCTCTCCAAGACAGAAAACCATAATTTAATTAAAGTTAAAATGAAGAACTTAAAGATTTGCTACATTATTAGATCCTTTTGAAAGAGTTAAACATTCCCATGCTCAGATCTCCTCTCTTCCTGTGCTTCAAGATAAGTGTTGGGAGATTTATGTGCCATGAATTTCCAATTACCCATCTCCACCAGCTGGGCTGTCAATCACCACTTGTCTTATCCTGGATGTCTTCACCACCCCCATTTCCTTGTTGTGCACACAAAAACAAGCTTATTCTTCCAAAAAGAGCTTACCACCAGGCAGGCATATGCTCATTTTTTATGTCCAGCTTCTGCTGGACAGAATTTCTAACTCAAATTACTGCCATCCCATCATCCCAACATATTCAAATAAAGCAAGCATTGCCACAGTTTGTGAACAATTTAAGATTTCAAAAGAAAATTTACATCATGCATCTTTCCAGAGTCCACTGAAGCAGAATTGATGAGCTCTCAAGAGCAATCCACCTCCCCCTTTTGACATCTGGAAGCAGGTGGAAGAATTCTAAATGATAACTACCCTCAAACACAAGCAGAACACAGAAAACAGTATGTTTGCAAATGCATGCTTATATACCAATTTGGAAGAAAAAAAACAAAAGTAGACACTCTCCATTGCTCTTGGCCATAGTTTTTTCTAGAGAATGTACATTTAAAAAGTAACATATCGAAGACTCTTAAAAGGAATCTAAAAGGTCTCATTATCAGTATTGCCATTAAATATCTGAAGAATAAATAACAGTTGTCATTCACTGGTCAGGATTATAGTGATGAGTCTTGATGGTACACATTCATTTCTTGTGATTGTGTCCAAAGCATATACCTCTTTAGTTGACAAACACTGAGTACTTACTACGTAAAAGGTTCTATATTAGATGTTAAGGGAGACACAAAAATAATACAAAGCCTCTCCTGTAAGAGGTTTGTAGAAATATGTACATAAAGACTTTCAATAAAAGAAAAACTGGCATCAAAATGTCAGCAAAACATTGGAGGAGACAATCTCTTGCATCTGGCTGAAGGACAGGAATTCAAGGAGAGCTTCATGGAGGAGAAGGATTTACCAATGATGTACATCCAGTCAACTACTATTCCAGTGCCATGGACCACCCAGCATTTGGTTGCTCCTCATACTTTGCTTCACTTGTTTCTAGAGAACAGGGCAGAAGCAAGATAACTAAAATTCAAGCTCCAATTTTGTTGCCTATTTGAAGTCTGGGTAATTTTGATGCACATAAAGTCTTTAATTACTAAAACAAAATTTAGAGATCACTTAATACTCACTGTGTTGGGTCAATAAGTGGTCTAAATATTTAGCACAGAAAGCACGTTCAAATCCAGGAAAGAAGTCAGCCCTTCTTTCCAGGTTCTGAGTCTGAAGAATGCTATGGCATTGGGACTGTCATTACTCAGGGCAGCATGTGCAACATTGACTATGATGTTAGCTGTGGGTTTGTCATATGTGCCTTTTATTATGTTGAGATATATTCTTTCTACATGTAATTTGTTGAGTTTTTATCATGAATGGATGTTGAATTTTATCAACTTTTTTCCTGTATCTATTAGGATAACCATAGGATTCTTTTCTTTCATTCTATTAATGTGATGTATCATATTGACTGATTGAGATATGTTGATCTATCTTTGCATTCCAGAATAAACCCCACTTAACCCACACTGAATGATCCTTTTAATGTGCTGAATTTAGTCTGCTAGTATTTTATTGAGAAATTTGCATCTATACTCATCAGGAATATTGGCCTATAGCTTTCTTTTCTACTAATGTCCTTTTCTGATGTTGGTATCAGATAATGCTAGCCTTGGAAAATGAGTTTGGGAATGTTCCCTTCTTCTTGATTTTTTGAAGAGTTTGAGAAGGATTGATGGTAATTCTTCAAATATTTGGTAAATTTATCAATGAAGCCATCTGGTCCTGGGCTTTTGTTCATTAGGAGATTTTTAATTACTGACTCATTCTCCTTACTAGTAATTGGTCTAATCATATTTTCTAATTCTTTCTGATTCAGTCTTGGTAGTTGCATGTTTCTAAGAATTTTTCCATTTCTTCTAGGTTGCCTAGTTTGTTGTCATATAGTTGTTCATAGTAGCCTCTCTTATGATGTTTTGAATTTCTGTGGTATAAGTTGTAATGTCTCATTTTCATTTATAATTTTGCTGATTTGGACCCCTTCTCCTTTTATTTTGGTTAGCCTAACTAAGGGTTTATCAATTTTGTTTACCCTTTCAAAGACTCTTAGTTTGGTTAATCTTTTATATTGTCTTTCTGTTCTCTATTTCATTTATTTCTGCTCTAATCTGTATTATTTCCTTTCTTATGCTAACCTTGGGCTGTTTATTCTTTTTCTAGTTCCTAAGGTATACAGTTAGGTCATTTATTTGGGATTTTTCCTTGCTTCTTAATGTAGTCATTTATTACTATGAACTTTCCTTTAAAAACTGCTTTTGCTGCATCCCAGAAGGTCCGGTATGTTATATT